>NC_038042.1:39770983-39958459 GCF_002211085.1 Panicum hallii
GCGAATCTGGTGGTACCCACTACGCAAATCAACTTTGGTAAACACAACAGCACCACTCAATTCATCAAGCATATCATCCAAACGTGGAATAGGATGTCGGTATCGAATTGTGATATTGTTAATAGCTCTACAATCGACACACATACGCCAAGTTCCATCTTTCTTGGGGACTAAAATAACCGGAACAGCACAAGGACTAAGGGACTCACGTACATAACCTTTGTCGAGTAGTTCTTGCACTTGTCGCTGAATCTCTTTCGTTTCTTCCGGATTGGTCCTGTACGGCGCACGGTTGGGCAGCGATGCACCTGGAATCAGATCAATTTGGTGCTCAATCCCTCGTATTGGTGGCAGCCCCGCTGGTATTTCACTTGGAAACACATCAGAATACTCCTGCAAAACGTTAGCGACAACAGGGGGCAAAGAGTGCTGCATATCATGAATGGAAATCAAAGTATCTTTGCACACCAAAGCATAGGCAACAGAAGTGGTAGCAATCAAGTCATTAATATCAGATTTAGTAGCAAGCAAGCAAGTCCCTTTCAAGCGTATCTCATCTTGCTTATTAGCAACCGACTTGACAATTTTATTGGTCTCACTTTTAGCTTTGGCAGCTCTAACAGTATCATCACGCACAATAGCTTCAGGAGACATAGGAAGCAACACAATTTTCTTATCATGGTGCAAGAGCGAAAACTGATTTGATCTACCATAATGCACACAATCCGTATCAAATTGCCAAGGCCTACCGAGCAGAATATGGCAAGCTTGCATAGGCACAACATCGCACTCAACAACATCATGATATGCTCCGATTGCAAAATTAATGCGCACCAGCCTCGTTACCTTAGCCTTACCACTGTTGTTTAGCCATTGAATGTGATACGGGTGTGGGTGTGGTTTGGTGCTGAGTGCAAGCTTCTCCACCAGTTCGCTGCTAGCCAAATTGTTGCAACTACCTCCATCAATAATCATACGACAAGAACGCTCTTTAATGACACACTTAGTTTGAAACAGCGTGTGTCACTGATTTTGCTCCGCCTTCTCCATTTGTGCACTAAGCACACGCTGCACAATGAGACTCTCGTAGTGTTCGGCTGCCCCTGCATCAATATGTTCGTCTGGTGGTCCCTCATTACCTGCATGGTCAGCAGCAAACAACGCAAGTGTATCGTCATCAAAATCACTAGCAGAGGAATACGCACCATCATCTTTGACCACCAAAACGCGCTTGGTAGGACAGTCACGCTGCACGTGCCCAAAGCCCTTGCACCGATGACACTGGACATCCCTTGTTCTACCCGTGGATGCAACCGAGGAAGCACTAGCGGCTGGTTTCTGGACAGTCTTGGTTGCTGAAGTGATGGGAGGAGCGCGTGGCTTGTCGCTGGATGGAGAAGACGCTGCTGTACGACTCGGTGAAGGAGCTGGTAGAGGTGCACGTCCGCTCATAGAAGTAGTCGTGCGTGGCTGCCATGATGTAGATTTACCTGCAGAAACATTAGACCTAGCACTAGCACGTCGTCCCTGTACCTCCCTTTCAGCTTTACAAGCAAGATGGAACAAACGGGTTACGTTAGTATAATCTTTATACGCAAGAATGTCCTGAATTTCTCTATTTAACCCGCCCAAAAATCTAGCCATAGCAGGTTCCTCACCCTCCACTAAATTACAACGTAGCATTCCCATTTGCAATTCCTGATAATATTCTTCTACAGTTCTAGTGCCCTGCCTCAATTGTTGTAACTTATGTAACAGATCACGTGCATAGTAAGAAGGAATGAATCTAGCCCGCATGACCCGTTTCAAAGCATCCCAAGTTTGTGGCATGTCATCAGCATTTTTCTTGCCATGTTCTATCTACCAAACAGAAGCAAAATCAGTGAACTCACTAGTAGCAGCCCTAACACGTGCATTCTCAGGAAAATCATGGCATGCAAACTTTTGATCAACAGCAATTTCCCAAGTAATGTATGCATTAGGGTCATATGTACCATCAAAAGGAGGTATCTTAAATTTAATCTTGCTGAAAGCATCATCATTGTTGCGTACCTCACGGTGGCGAAAACCACCCATACCTCTACGATTAGTGCGTAGCCGGCGGCGATGGCGAGCGTCTTGTTCATCCTGTTCAGTATCAGCAATATATTCATCCGCCCAATCATCACGCTGTTCGTTGGTCTTCGCATGGAGCTCATCAAAACGCCGCAAAAGAGCAGCGAGACTCTTGTCAATATTGCCGACCGCTGTCTCCAGGCCCGTAAGCTTGGTGTTGGTGGCAATCTGCGTAGCTTCCAATTGTCCAATCTTGTCATTCGTCACCTGCATATCATTATCAAGTCCCTCTGTGTGCCGCTGCACTTGCCTTTCAAAATGTTGTATGATGCCCCTGGTACGTGGAGACTGATGCAAGCTATGATCCTCCTCCTCGGAGCCTGCCATGGTGAGAAAGACAAGGACAACAAGAAAACAAGTGAAGTAGTAAAATCCCTACAGCTAATAGGGTGTAGCTACAGCAAGGCGCTCACTCTCAACCTGTTGCACAAGCTCTTACCAATTCTTACCTTGCTGCTAGGAGGGGACGGCAACCAACAAGTCCGCAACTGTGGAATGAAGTGTATCAGCGCGGCAGCAACAAGACCTGTGGAGCTGTAGTCGGATATGTGGAGCTGTAGGTGGGCTTGAACAAGGAAGTACTAGTACCACGTTAGTCACAAAGGCAAGCTGAATAATCGTTCAACAGTGGTACTGTGCTGGTCCTAGTCTAGACCGTGCTAGAGACGCGAGCCTGGACACAAAGGAAGTCATAAAGCACCACTCCGAACAGAAGGGAAAAACAAACACAATGAATTAGCCCATTGCTTCTTTTTTTTCTTTTTTTTAACAATGATCCTTTTTTTTCTTCTTTTTTTTCTTTTTTTTCTTTTTTTTCAGGGGAACCTCAAAAACAGATGCTATGAACAAAGGGGTACAAGTGAGCAAGTCACCACACACGCTTTTTCCAGAAAGAGTAGGGGTATACAGGTAATTAAAAGATACTCTCTTGCTCTCTCTCTCTCTCTGGAGTAGGCCGAGACTTAAATATATGTGTGAAGTGTTATTGCTTCTGGTGCACAGTTCGGACTCAGATGCAACCAGGACCGAATTCAACTCAGACTTGATAACAAAGAGGCACTCAGATTCGGCAATCACAAGATGAATAGGCTACCCGAATTCAAATCGGTCTCGGCCAACACGCGCTTAACCGATTCCAAGTCAAACTTGACAACCAAAGTGGTTTCTGATTCGGCCAAAACAGTGATGAAAAAGGTAACGTACGTGACCAAACGTGACAAGAACTCGAAACTCTAAAGGACTACAACTAAGACCAGCAACTCGACACAACCGATGCAACCGAAAACTCAACAAGCCCTAACTAAGCAGTACCAGTAAAGGCTCAAAAGGGTCTATAGGATTGCGGTGGGGGAAAAACAATTCTACTATTTTTGGCTTTTTCTGGACTGTAGGAAAATAAAAATAGCGAAGGATTGGAAGTCTCTCACCGAACAACCTTGCTCTAATTACCAACTGATGTGAACCCGTTAGGGTTTGTTCCTGATCTTTCGATGAGAGGCATGGAATAACTCGATTGATAGAGGAGACGACGTTCACGGCCCGACTACAGCCTTCCAAGGATGCTGCGCCTTAGCAACCGATACACCACCTCCTTTGGTTGCCGCGATCTTGTGGAGCGCGACACCCGGCCACTAGGGCACTTGTCCTGCAAGCAATCGAAGAACTAGCAAGAACAAGTAGAACAAGTACTGAAAATTACGAGATGTAATTGAAGGTCTCAAACCGAATCTCAATTATGGAGCGGTTCCGAAAACAAGTGGACGGGCGGCTGGATCAGCACGCGCGTCTACAAGGAAGTAGCAAAAGCTAAACTTGCATGTAACAAAACCCGAGTGTTCTTGACGGCGGCTAAAGGTTATAAAGAAGTGGGAGAATGACCACAAGGGTGCTGGGGTCGTATTCCAACCCTAGGACTCATCCATCTTGGACTCTACTTGATACACGGCCCGTTGGGCCAAATTAGGGTGACGCAGCACCGTGGCTGAAAAGGACTCTGTAGTAAATCTAGGATTGCGGTTGATTCCGAATAGATATTGAGGTGATTCCAGATCCGTTGGAAAGTAGATTTGATAAGCTTTCCAGAAAGTACTTGACCGACCAAAACGGAGTCCGGATGAAGTCGTGGCGGCTGTTACAAGTCGTGTCTGTCCTGCAGTCCGAATCCAGCCTGCGCGATGCCTCTTCCCTTTTGATCCAATCCATGGTTCCTGAGTAAAACAAGAGTGCACGTGTCTCCATTCTCTAAATATGATGAACCTGAGCTTAAGAGTGAACTTACTTGATGGGTAAGCCGACGAGCACGAGCGCGAGTAATAGGTCCAAGAGGTGTTGTTGAAGTAGATACTGGTGTAGGTGTGGATGTATCGTTAGTGGCGATGTCCTCATCACACTCCATTGGACTCAAAACTCATGTTTTGGCGCGTTTCGGACCGTTTAGCTACTGCACGAAAGTCGATGCAAAAATGGCCGAACTGGCGCCATTAACGCACAAGTTCGCTAAACGAAGATGCATCGAAATTTTTCGCGGCGAGCGCACCTAATCCACTCCATTGGACCTAAAACTCAGGTTTTGGGGCGTTTCGGACCGTTTCGTTACTGCCCGAAAGTCGATGCAAAACTGGCCGGACTGACGCCATTAACGCAAAAGTTCGCGAAACGAAGTTCCGTTGGAACCTTTCACAACGAACGCACCGATCCACTCCATTGGACAAGAAACTCATGTTTTGGCGTGTTTTAAACCGTTTCGTTACTACACGAAAGTTGATGCAAAACTGGCCGAAATGGCGCCATTAATTAACAAGTTCGTTAAAGGAAGTTGCGTCGGAATTTTTGTCAACGAATGCACCGGATCCACTCCATTGGACCGAAAACAAATGTTTTGGCACGTTTCGGACCATTTTGATACTACACGAAAGTCGATGCAAAATTGGCCGAACTGGCTCCATTAACGCACAAGTTCGCTAAACGAAGTTGCGTCGAAATTTTTCGAAACGAACGCACCTGACCAACTCCATTGGACCCAAAACTCATATTTTGGAGTGTTTTAGACCGTTTCGTTACTGCACGAAAGTCGATGCAAAACGTGCTGAACTGGCGCCATTATCGCACAAGTTCGCTAAACGAAGATGCGTCGAAATATGTTGCAACGAGCGCACCTAATCCACTCCATTGGACCTAAAACTCATATTTTGGGGCGTTTCAGACCGTTTCGTTACGGCACGAAAGTCAATGCAAAACTGGCCGAACTGGCGCCATTAATGCACAAGTTCGCTAAACGAAGTTCTGTTGGAACTTTTCACAACGAACGCACCGATCCAATCAATTGGACCCAAAACTCATGTTTTGGCGCATTTCGGGCCGTTCCGTTACTGCACGAAAGTCGATGCAAAACTGGCCGAACTGGCGCCATTAACGCACAAGTTCGCTAAATGAAGTTGAATTGGAATTTTTGGCAACGAACGCACCTGATCCACTCCATTGGACCCAAAACTCATGTTTTGGCGCGTTTCGTACCGTTTCGTTACTGCACGAATATCGATGCAAAACTGGCCGAAATGGCGCCATTAACGCACAATTTCGCTAAAGGAAGTTGCGTCGGAATTTTTGGCAACGATCGCACCTGATCCACTCCATTGGACTGAAAGATCAAGTTTTGGCGTGTTTCGGACCGTTTTGTTACTACACGAAAGTCGATGCAAAACCGGCCAACTGGCGCCATTAACGCACAAGTTCGCTAAACGAAGTTGCGTCGAAATTTTTCGAAACGAACGCACCTGACCAACTCCATTGGACCCAAAACTCATATTTTGGAGTGTTTCAGACCGTTTCGTTACTGCACGAAAGTCGATGCAAAACGTGCTGAACTGGCGCCATTATCGCACAAGTTCGCTAAACGAAGATGCGTCGAAATATGTTGCAACGAGCGCACCTAATCCACTCCATTGGACCTAAAACTCATGTTTTGGGGCGTTTCAGACCGTTTCGTTACGGCACGAAAGTCGATGCAAATATGGCCGAACTGGCGCCATTAATGCACAAGTTCGCTAAACGAAGTTCCGTTGGAACTTTTCACAACGAACGCACCGATCCACTCAATTGGACCCAAAACTCATGTTTTGGCGCATTTTGGACCGTTCCGTTACTGCACGAAAGTCGATGCAAAACTGGCCGAACTAGCGCCATTAACGCACAAGTTCGCTAAATGAAGTTGAATTGGAATTTTTGGCAACGAACGCACCTGATCCACTCCATTGGACCCAAAACTCATGTTTTGGCACGTTTCGTACCGTTTCGTTACTGCACGAATATCAATGCAAAACTGGCCGAAATGGCGCCATTAACGCACAATTTCGCTAAAGGAAGTTGCGTCGGAATTTTTGGCAACGATCGCACCTGATCCACTCCATTGGACCGAAAGATCAAGTTTTGGCGCGTTTCGGACCGTTTTGTTACTACACGAAAGTCGATGCAAAACCGGCCAACTGGCGCCATTAACGCACAAGTTCGCTAAATGAAGTTGCGTCGAAATTTTTCGCAACGAATGCACCAGACCCACTCCATTGGACCCAAAACTCATGTTTTGAAGTGTTTCGGACCGTTTCGTTACTGCACGAAAGTCGATGCAAAATTGGCCGAACTGGCGCCATTAACGCACAAGTTCGCTAAACGAAGATCCGTCGAAATATTTCACAATGAGCGCACCTAATCCACTCGATTGGACCTAAAACTCATGTTTTGGGGCGTTTCAGACCGTTTCATTGCTGCTCGAAAGTCGATGCAAAACTGGCCGAACTAGCGCCATTAACGCACAAGTTTGCTAAATGAAGTTGAATTGGAATTTTTGGCAACGAACGCACCTGATCCACTCCATTGGACCCAAAACTCATGTTTTGTCGCTTTTCGTCTTATTTCGACTGCACGAAAGTCGATGCAAAACTGGCCGGACTGGCGCCATTAATGCACATGTTCGCTAAATGAAGATGCGTTGAAATTTTTTGCAACAAGCGCACCTAATCCACTCCATTGGACCTAAAACTCATGTTTTGGGGCGTTTCGGACCGTTTCGTTACTGCCCGAAAGTCGATGGAAAACTTGCCGAACTGGCGCCATTAACGCAAAAGTTCGCTAAACGAAGTTCCGTTGAAACTTTTCAGAACGAACGCACCTATCTACTCCATTTGACCCAAAACTCATGTTTTGGCGCATTTGGGACCGTTTCATTACTGTATGAAAGTCGATGCAAAACTGGCCGAACTGGCGCCATTAACGCACAAGTTCGCTAAATGAAGTTGAATCGGAATTTTTGGCAACGAACGCAGCTGATCCACCACATTGGACCCAAAACTCATGTTTTGGCGCATTTCGTAGCATTTTGTTACTGCACGAAAGTGGATGCAAAACTGGTTGAAATGGCGCCATCAACGCACAAGTTTGCTAAAGGAAGTTGCGTCGGAATTTTTGGCAACGAACGCACCTGATCCACTCCATTGGACCGAAAGCTTATGTTTTGGCGCGTTTCGGACCATTTTGTTACTACATGAAAGTCGATGCCAAACCGGCCGAACTGGCGCCATTAACGCACAAGTTCGCTAAACGAAGTTGCGTCGAAACTTTTCGCAACAAACGCACCTGACCCACTCCACTGGACCCAAAACTCATGTTTTGGAGTGTTTTGGACCGTTTCGTTACTGCACGAAAGTCGATGCAAAACTTGCCGAACTGGCGCCATTAACGCACAAGTTCGCTAAACGAAGATGCGTTAAAATATTTCGCAGCCAGCGCACCTAATCCACTCCATTGGACCTAAAACTCATGTTTTGGGGCGTTTCAAACTATTTCATTACTGCACGAAAGTCGATGCAAAACTGGCCGAACTGGCGCCATTAATGCACAAGTTTGCTAAACGAAGTTCCGTTGGAACTTTTCACAACGAATGCACCGATCCACTCCATTGGACCCAAAACTCATGTTTTGGCGCATTTCGGACCGTTTCGTTACGGCACGAAAGTCGACGCAAAACTTGCCGAACTGGCGCCATTAACGCACAAGTTCGCTAAATGAAGATGCGTCGAAATATTTGCAACGAGCGCACCTAATCCACTCTATTGGACCTAAAACTCATGTTTTGGGGCGCTTCAGACCGTTTCATTACTGCACGAAAGTCGATGCAAAACTGGCCGAACTGGCGCCATTAACGCACATTTTCGCTCAACGAAGTTCCGTTGGAACTTTTCACAACGAATGCACCGATCCACTCCATTGGACCCAAAACTCATGTTTTGGCGCATTTTGGACCGTTTCATTACTGCACGAAAGTGAATGCAAAACTGGCCGAACTGGCGCCATTAACGCACAAGTTCGCTAAATGAAGTTGAATCGGAATTTTTGGCAACGAACGCACCTGACCCACTCCATTGGACCTAAAACTCATGTTTTGGCGCGTTTCAGCCCGTTTCGACTGCACGAAAGTCGATGCAAAATTGGCCGAACTGGCGCCATTAACGCGCAAGTTCGCTAAACGAAGATGCGATGAAATTTTTCGAAACGAGCGCACCTAATCCACTCCATTGTACCTAAAACTCATGTTTTGGGGGCGTTTCGGACCATTTCGTTACTGCCCGAAAGTCGATGCAAAACTAGCCGAACTGGCGCCATTAACGCAAAAGTTCGCTAAACAAAGTTCCGTTGGAACTTTTCACAACATACACACCGATCCATCCATTGGACCCAAAACTCATGTTTTGGCGCCTTCCGGACCTTTTCGTTACTGCACGAAAGTCGATGCAAAACTGGCCGAACTGGCACCATTAACGCACAAGTTCGCTAATGAAGTTGAATCAAAATTTTTGCAACGAACGCACCTGATCCACTCCATTGGACCCAAAACTCATGTTTTGGTGCGTTTCGTACCGTTTCGTTACTGCACGAATGTCGATGCAAAACTGGCCAAAATGTGGCAGAACCAACCTGAATTATACCGGTTCAAGTACGCGAGTCCACTCCCGAGGGCTCCAACGTGCTTCAAACGGTATAATCCCTTGGCCTGTCGGGTAACGTCCCGATAAACCACCGATACACAGGATCAAATAAGGTTACCTCACACGAAGGTGAGTCCAGAGATACAGTCACCATCATATTTTACATCACAAGGAATTATATTACAAGAGTTCCCAAAAGCAGTACAAAGTTTCAGGTTTAGAGAAACTATTACAAACTCTTAAAGCTACGGCTTTTGGCAGCGGAAAACATACGCGATGATTTACAACACGTCGTCAAGATGGATGTCATGCTAAGCCCTAGCACGACATCTCTCGAGATCATCAGTGTTGGTCGGGGACGGATCCCATTCCACGGACCAACCTTTTGGAAGAGCACACGGCCATGACAGGGAAAGAGTAGGGTCTTCAAAGGCTTTACCTGAAAAACATAAAACTAGCAAGGCTGAGTATACTAATACTCGGCAAGGCTTACCCGTTCATGGTATACTTAGCCATGTTACTAGACTTATGAAGGCTTATAATGGTTCTGGGTTTAGTTTCAGCTGAAAAGCAATAGGAGTAGATCCTTAATTTCAACTTTTAGCTTTCAGGTTCTAGTTAATTATCCATTCTAGGTAAGCACCTATAACTACTCAAGCATGGTAAGATCTTTAGCCAAACATCATCTTTGATATTCATGGCATTGCTCTTGTTACTCTATGTGCCAAAGGGATCAAGTAGTCTCAATCTTCGTGAGAAGCGGACGATTCTGAATCGAATTTCCAACCTTGCAAGGTAAACCTAACTCACACGCTTGGAACACCAAAGGGTCGTTCCGAAGCAACCGTTTGCCTTTCATTCCGACTCGTGGACAGGTCCACCACAAGCGACTGCAGGACCATACGCACTACCAAAGTGCAGGACATACGTCTGTAGCGCGACTACAAAACCCGTATTCCTGGTTGCCCTTGCAACACGTATTCCCACACATCGAATCAAGTAATCAAGAGAACCAAATACATGTGGTGGGAGGTATGTCCACTCCTCGGGCCAATTGGTTACTAGGTTTGCCGCTTACCCAAAACTCACGGCATGTGGTTAGTACTTTCAAACGCTTAACCCCGATCACCACACACTGCGACCTTATCAAAATTTTTAACAACACAAACGGGGTATCATTCCCTTCCAAGATACCGCACATAACCCCGTCCGTCATCCTTATAGTGGTAACAGGAATGTAAGCATTACAACTCCTATATCGCGCGAGTGACAGGAAATCACCCGACTTCTACCGGTCCTATTAGCAGAGCATTTACACGGTAAGGACTCAGGTACAGTACATTGGTTCCTAGGATTTATGCGTCTAGGGTTCCAAGCAATTCCTAAGAACGTAATGCAAAGATAGATATAAATAGCATAGGTGCAGTGTAAATAAAATAGGGTTTATGTCCGGGGCTTGCCTTTACTGGTGGGGCCGAAGTCAGAAATGTTAATATCTTCCGAACTTTGGTTCGGGGCTTCAGTTAATCCCTTGGTGACGTTCACTTGATCTTGAGGAACATCCTCTGCAGACTCCTGGGAGATCTTGTAGGTACCGTCTACGAAAGTAGTCGTATCTGCATGTAATGCAACATTACATTCAAATGTGCACACAAAACTATTTTATTCACAACAAAGTTGCAATTCAGCATTCATTTAACAGGCTACTCACATAACAATCAAAAAGATCTGAAACTAAACTTAGGTAAAGCTTTAGGGAGACAACTAATTAGAATCGGCTACTTGTTGGAGATTACAACAGAGCCGATTGGAACAATAAGGGTTTAGCCGATTGATGCGCTTTGGTCGTGCCTAACAGAGGCATGTCTAATGTGTTAGCTTACTGACTAGGGTTGTGTACTTTGGTCTGGGTAGCTAACTGAGAGGTGCATCGGGTCCCTAATTGATCGATGAAAGCATCGATTACTTCAGCAGAGGGATGATTCCTAAAACAGCTGTGTCTTAACTGAGATGTGCTTAAGTGTTATCCTAGGTAACTAGGTGTGGTTGTATCGGCTCGATTACGTCAACACAACAATTGAGTGACGTATAGACGATTGGAGTGTGGTTAAGGGTATGTGACCGATAAGTATAAAGCCGACCTCTCAGTCGATAAATCGACTGATAGAAGTGTGTGATTATGGATGCGGAAACTAAGGATTGATCGGCCATAACCGATATGGAGAGCAACTAGAACCGGCTTGGATCGGCCGATAACAAGAATCTTAAAGTCATGCATGCAACACCGATACATCATCTAGGTGCAGCCGATGTAGGACAGAACAAAGGAATTGTATCGACAGTAGCCGATATAAGAAGGATAACAACCGTATCAGCTAACCAGCCGATGGTAGAAACATATCAAAAGAAATGTATCGGCTGACAGCTGCTACGCAGAAACATCACATGCTTAAAGAAAACAGATGCTAAGTGGCTGGGTTGATAACCTGACACTGAAGCATAGCTGTCGAGAAGTATTAGCTAAGCAGCAGATACATACAAACTAATAGGGATCCTTTTACGAAAAGGATCTTAAGGAAACGGCAATCAAGACAAGGTTAAAGTCTTGATCGCAGGGATATGAGCACTTCGTGGGAAAGGATTAACTAGATATCGCACCTTTCTGCATAAGACATATATCCTATGATTACCCCTTTAGCTACAACACATGCATACAACTCAAGGCACGAATAAAGCATTCATTTCCTAATATTTAACCTAGATCACAAATCAAGACTTTCAATTCAAGGGCACAACATAAAACTTGTAAATGTTCACTGATTTGAAAAAGAAAGCTGTGGAAATTTTACAGAGAACACCCTAGAACTTTCTAAATCAAAGCAATTAAGTCCCTGGTCGGGGAAAACAAAGAACAGGAAGATAACGACGATATTCCGGCAAAGGAGTCGCCGGCATTAGGAAAATTTAGTGAATTAGAGCAAACCTTGGGGTAACTTTGGTTGTGGAAGAGAATGGGCGGAAAGTGAATTCCCGCGGTGAACAAGATCGGTGGTGAGAAGTACTTGACCTTGACGAGATTCCGTGGGTGGCGAAGAAGCTCGTCAGGGAAGGGTTGCCGTGGGTGGAAGATGGCCGAAGGAGTAGTCTCCGTGGTGACTCGTGGTGATAGTGGTTGAGTGAGCCATGAGGGATACGAACTGTTGGAGGTCGTGGATCATGGGACGAGACGATGGAGCCGAATGGGTTCGCTATACCAACTTCTCCGCGAACCCCAGGGTTTTCCTGCTCACGGCTAAGCCTTCTCTGCTCACGCACCCTTGGCTCTTGACCTGTTCGCGCGTGGCCTGTTGTCTTGTACACGCACGCGCCTGCTGAATCGAGTCGAGCCAGCCACTGGAAAAACACTTGCGTTCGCACTCGCGAACGCACCGGTTCAATTTCGCTCGGACCTCCAGGTCCTGCAACTTCGCCGTCCCCTCCACTTGTTGTGACGCCATCCGGTTTGACCTACCACTGCCGCCGGTCTTGCGTTGCACATCAAACCCGCGTCGCGTTGCTCCCGTCTCAACCTCCGCATGGGTGAAGGGAGCTCGTCGTGCCTGGCTGCACCGCATCTCCTCCGTGCTCGTCACGCCCGGCCACTGTCTTCGCTTCGCGGCTTCTCCTTCCGATTCGCCACGCCACACTCACACCTCCGCCTTCGCGAGGACCGTGGTCTGCCTGTATTAGGGCCGTGCCTTCCGCTGCCTTCTCCTCGACGGCCTCCAACGTCCATCACGCGCGACCTCGCTGCTCCCGTACGGATCCGCCCGCAGCCGCCGTACTGCAGCTCCTCCCGCAAGGCGCGTGACCTCCCTGCACACCGTCGGCCTGCACACCGTCGCAACATCCGCTCGACGGTGTCCTGCACCCCTGATGCCTCGTCCAGCAGCAGGACCTTCGCGTTCTTCAGCACCGCGCGCATCGGCATTTCGTCGAACACCTTAGCTGCATCCTCGATACGGCTATCGCGTTCCCGCATCTCGCGCATGACCTCAAGAGCCGCCTAGACTTGGCCGTGCGCCTGCACCATCAGCCGCTCGCCCGCTCACACGCGCCTGCCCGCGCTGCTGCTGCTCCACTCGTGCGCCTAAGCCGCTTCGCTCCTGCATCCCGCAGACTCGTCATAATGGTTGGATAGACATGTCATGATGACTTGCACTTTTTGCACTTTAGCCCTAAGTAAATTTTGAAAGTTACTTTTGTAAATCAAATACTTACACAAAAGGACTTGTACTTTTATAAAATTACATAAACACCCTTAGTTTTACCATTTTACCCAAACTTTTACACAATTCAACACATGCATTTCTAATGCAACTTTTTGGTTAAAGATATATTTTTACAAGATATAAAATAAGAAAAACATATTTGCAAAACTACCCTTCATTCATTTTGAGATTACCTCCCATCCAAATATATTTTGCAAAAACAACCCTAGGTTTTTCTGTAATTACAAAAATACCCTTTTTACTTGCACTTTTAAATTTTCAAAAGCTTCATATAAACACACACAAGCTTTACACTAACAAACACATACTTCACACTAATAAAATATATGTCTAGCATTACAAATACACGAACTGTCACACGAAATGGCGCCATTAACGCACAATTTCGCTAAAGGAAGTTGCGTCGGAATTTTTGGCAACGATCGCACCTGATCCACTCCATTGGACCGAAAGGTCATGCGCGTTTCGGACGGTTTTGTTACTACACGAAAGTCGATGCAAAACTGGCCAACTGGCGCCATTAACGCACAAGTTCGCTAAACGAAGTTGCGTCGAAATTTTTCGCAACGAACGCACCTGACCCACTCCATTGGACCCAAAACTCATGTTTTGAAGTGTTTCGGACCGTTTCGTTACTGCACGAAAGTTGATGCAAAATTGGCCGAACTGGCGCCATTAACGCACAAGTTCGCTAAACGAAGATGCGTCGAAATATTTCACAATGAGCGCACCTAATCCACTCGATTGGACCTACAACTCATGTTTTGGGGCGTTTCAGACCGTTTCATTGCTGCACGAAAGTCGATGCAAAACTGGCCGAACTGGCGCCATTAACGCACAAGTTCGCTAAATGAAGTTGAATTGGAATTCTTGGCAACGAACGCACCTGATCCACTTCATTAGACCCAAAACTCATGTTTTGTCGCTTTTCATCCCGTTTCGACTGCACGAAAGTCGATGCAAAACTGGCCGAACTGGCGCCACTAATGCACATGTTCGCTAAACGAAGATACGTCGAAATTTTTCGCAACAAGCGCACCTAATCCACTCCATTGGACCTAAAACTCATGTTTTGGGGCGTTTTGCACCTTTTCGTTACTGCCCGAAAGTCGATGCAAAACTGGCCGAACTGGCGCCATTAACGCAAAAGTTCGCTAAACGAAGTTCCGTTGGAACTTTTCACAACGAACGCACCGATCCACTCCATTGGACCCAAAACTCATGTTTTGGCGCCTTTCGGACCTTTTCGTTACTACACGAAAGTCGATGCAAAACTGGCCGAACTGGCGCCATTAACGCACAAGTTCGCTAAATGAAGTTGAATCGGAATTTTTGGCAACGAACGCAGCTGATACACCACATTGGACCCAAAACTCATGTTGTGGCGCATTTCGTACCGTTTTGTTGCTGCACGAAAGTCGATGCAAAACTGGCTGAAATGGCGCCATGAACGCACAAGTTTGCTAAAGGAAGTTGCATCGGAATTTTTGGCAACGAACGCACCTGATCCACTCCATTGGACCGAAAGCTTATGTTTTGGCGCGTTTCGGACCATTTTGTTACTACATGAAAGTCGATGCCAAACCGGCCGAACTGGCGCCATTAACGCACAAGTTCGCTAAACGAAGTTGCGTCGAAACTTTTCGCAACGAACGCACCTGACCCACTCCATTGGACCCTAAACTCATGTTTTGGAGTGTTTTGGACCGTTTCGTTACTGCACGAAAGTCGATGCAAAACTTGCCGAACTGGCGCCATTAACGCACAAGTTCGCTAAACGAAGATGCGTTGAAATATTTCGCAGCGAGCGCACCTAATCCACTCCATTGGACCTAAAACTCATGTTTTGGGGTGTTTCAAACTGTTTCATTACTGCACGAAAGTCGATGCAAAACTGGCCGAACTTGCGCCATTAACACACAAGTTCGCTAAATGAAGTTACGTTGGAACTTTTCACAACGAACGCACCGATTCACTCCATTGGACCCTAAACTCATGTTTTGGCGCATTTCGGACCATTTCGTTACTGCACGAAAGTCGATGCAAAACTGGCCGAACTGGCGCCATTAACGCACAAGTTCGCTAAATGAAGATGCGTCGAAATATTTCGCAACGAGCGCACCTAATCCACTCCATTGGACCTAAAACTCATGTTTTGGGGCGCTTCAGACCATTTCATTACTGCACGAAAGTCGATGCAAAACTGGCCGAACTGGCGCCATTAACGAACATTTTCGCTCAACGAAGTTCCGTTGGAACTTTTCACAACGAACGCACCGATCCACTCCATTGGACCCAAAACTCATGTTTTGGCGCATTTCGGACCGTTTAATTACTGCACGAAAGTGGATGCAAAATTGGCCGAACTAGCGCCATTAACGCACATGTTCGCTCAATAAAGTTGAATCGGAATTTTTGGCAACGAACGCACCTGATCCACTCCATTGGACGTAAAACTCATGTTTTGGTGCATTTCAGCTCGTTTCGACTGCATGAAAGTCGATGCAAAATTGGCCGAATTGGCGCCATTAACGCGCAAGTTCGCTAAACGAAGATGCGATGAAATTTTTCGCAAGGAGCGCACCTAATCCACTCCATTGTACCGAAAACTCATGTTTTGGGACGTTTCGGACCGTTTCGTTACTGCTCGAAAGTCGATGCAAAACTGGCAGAACTGGCGCCATTAACGCAAAAGTTCGCTAAACAAAGTTCCGTTGGAACTTTTCGCAAAGAACACACCGATCCACTCCATAGGACCCAAAACTCATGTTTTGGCGCCTTTCGGACCATTTCGTTACTGCACGAAAGTCGATGCAAAACTGGCCGAACTGGCACCATTAACGCACAAGTTCGCTAATGAAGTTGAATCAAAATTTTTGGCAACGAACGCACCTGATCCACTCCATTGGACCCAAAACTCATGTTTTGGCGCGTTTCGTACCGTTTCGTTACTGCACGAATGTCGATGCAAAACTGACCGAAATGGCGCCATTACATAAACACCCTTAGTTTTACCATTTTACCCAAACTTTTACACAATTCAACACATGCATTTCTAATGCAACTTTTTGGATAAAGATATATTTTTACAAGATATAAAATAAGAAAAACATATTTGCAAAACTACCCTTCATTCATTTTGAGATTACCTCCCATCCAAATATATTTTGCAAAAACAACCCTAGGTTTTTCTGTAATTACAAAAATACCCTTTTTACTTGCACTTTTAAATTTTCAAAAGCTTCACATAAACACACACAAGCTTTACACTAACAAACACATACTTCACACTAACAAAATATATGTCTAGCATTACAAATACACGAACTGTCACACGAAATGGCGCCATTAACGCACAATTTCGCTAAAGGAAGTTGCGTCGGAATTTTTGGCAACGATCGCACCTGATCCACTCCATTGGACCGAAAGGTCATGCGCGTTTCGGACGGTTTTGTTACTACACGAAAGTCGATGCAAAACTGGCCAACTGGCGCCATTAACGCACAAGTTCGCTAAACGAAGTTGCGTCGAAATTTTTCGCAACGAACGCACCTGACCCACTCCATTGGACCCAAAACTCATGTTTTCAAGTGTTTCGGACCGTTTCGTTACTGCACGAAAGTCGATGCAAAATTGGCCGAACTGGCGCCATTAACGCACAAGTTCGCTAAACGAAGATGCGTCGAAATATTTCACAATGAGCGCACCTAATCCACTCGATTGGACCTAAAACTCATGTTTTGGGGCGTTTCAGACCGTTTCATTGCTGCACGAAAGTCGATGCAAAACTGGCCGAACTGGCGCCATTAACGCACAAGTTTGCTAAATGAAGTTGAATTGGAATTCTTGGCAACGAACGCACCTGATCCACTTCATTAGACCCAAAACTCATGTTTTGTCGCTTTTCATCCCGTTTCGACTGCACGAAAGTCGATGCAAAACTGGCCGAACTAGCTCCATTAATGCGCCTGATCCACTCCATTCGACCTGAAACTCATGTTTTGGCGCGTTTCGGCCCGTTTCGACTGCACGAAAGTCGATGCAAAATTGGCTGAACTGGCGCCATTAATGCGCAAGTTCGCTAAACGAAGATGCGTCAAAATTTTTCGCAACAAGCGCACCAAATCCACTCCATTGGACCTAAAACTCATGTTTTGGGGCGTTTCGGACCGTTTCGTTACTGCCCGAAAGTCGATGCAAAACTGGCCGAACTGGCGCCATTAACGCAAAAGTTGGCTAAACGAAGTTCCGTTGGAACTTTTCACAACGAACGCACCGATCCACTCCATTGGACCCAAAACTTATGTTTTGGCGTGTTTTAAACCGTTTTGTTACTGCATGAAAGTCGATGAAAAACTGGCCGAAATGGTGCCATTAACGCACAAGTTCGTTCAAGGAAGTTGCGTCGGAATTTTTGTCAACGAACGCACCTGATCCACTCCATTGGACCGAAAACAAATGTTTTGGCACGTTTCGGACCGTTTTGATACTACACGAAATTTGATGCAAAATTGGCCGAACTGGCTCCATTAACGCACAAGTTCGCTAAACGAAGTTGCGTCGAAATTTTTCGAAACGAACGCACCTGACCAACTCCGTTGGACCCAAAACTCATGTTTTGCAGTGTTTCAGACCGTTTCGTTACTGCACGAAAGTCGATGCAAAACTTGCCGAACTGGCGCCATTAACGCACAAGTTCGCTAAACGAAGATGCGTCGAAATATTTCGCAACGAGCGCACCTAATCCACTCCATTGGACCTAAAACTCATGTTTTGGGGCGTTTCAGACCGTTTCGTTACGGCACGAAAGTCGATGCAAAACTGGCCGAACTGGCGCCATTAACGCACAAGTTCGCTAAATGAAGTTGAATTGGATTTTTTGGCAACGAACGCACCTGATCCACTCCATTGGACCCAAAACTCATGTTTTGTCGCTTTTCGTCCCGTTTCGACTGCACGAAAGTCGATGCAAAACTGGCCGAACTGGCGCCATTAATGCACATGTTCGCTAAACGAAGATGCGTCGAAATTTTTCGCAACAAGCGCACCTAATCCACTCCATTGGACCTAAAACTCATGTTTTGGGGCGTTTTGGACCGTTTTGTTTCTGCTCGAAAGTCGATGCAAAACTGGCCGAACTGGCGCCATTAACGCAAAAGTTCGCTAAACGAAGTTCCGTTGGAACCTTTCACAACGAACGCGCCGATCCACTCCATTGGACCCAAAACTCATGTTTTGGCGCCTTTCGGACCTTTTCGTTACTATATGAAAGTCGATGCAAAACTGGCCGAACTGGCGCCATTAACGCCGAAGTTCGCTAAATGAAGTTGAATCGGAATTTTTGGCAACGAACGCAGCTGATCCACCATATTGGACCCAAAACTCATGTTGTGGCGCATTTCGTACCGTTTTGTTGCTGCATGAAAGTCGATGCAAAACTGGCTGAAATGGCGCCATCAACGCACAAGTTTGCTAAAGGAAGTAGCGTCGGAATTTTTGGCAACGAACGCACCTGATCCACTCCATTGGACCGAAAGCTCATGTTTTGGCGCGTTTCGGACCATTTTGTTACCACATGAAAGTCGATGCCAAACCGGCCGAACTGGCGCCATTAACGCACAAGTTCGCTAAACGAAGTTGCGTCGAAACTTTTCGCAACGAACACACCTGACCCACTCCATTGGACCCAAAACTCATGTTTTGAAGTGTTTTGGACCGTTTCGTTACTGCACGAAAGTCGATGCAAAACTTGCCGAACTGGCGCCATTAACGCACAAGTTCGCTAAACAAAGACGCGTCGAAATATTTCGCAGCGAGCGCAACTAATCCGCTCCATTGGACCTAAAACTCATGTTTTGGGGCGCTTCAGACCGTTTCATTATTGCACGAAAGTCGATGCAAAACTGGCCGAACTGGCACCATTAACGCACAAGTTCGCTCAACGAAGTTCCGTTGGAACTTTTCACAACGAACGCACCGATCCACTCCGTTGGACCCAAAACTCATGTTTTGGCGCATTTCGGACCGTTTCATTACTGCACGAAAGTGGATGCAAAACTGGCCGAACTGGCGCCATTAACGCACAAGTTCGCTAAATGAAGTTGAATCGGAATTTTTGGCAACGAACGCACCTGACCCACTCCATTGGACCTAAATCTCATGTTTTGACGCGTTTCAACCCGTTTCGACTGCACGAAAGTCGATGCAAAATTGGCCGAACTGGCGCCATTAACGCGCAAGTTCGCTAAACGAAGATGCGACGAAATTTTTCGCAACGAGCGTACCTAATCCACTCCGTTGTACCTAAAACTCATATTTTGGGGCGTTTCGGACCGTTTCGTTACTGCCCGAAACTCGATGCAAAACTGGCCGAACTGGTGCCATTAACGCAAAAGTTCGCTAAACAAAGTTCCGTTGGAACTTTTCACAACGAACACACCGATCCACTCCATTGGACCCAAAACTCATGTTTTGGCGCCTTTCGGACCTTTTCATTACTGCACGAAAGTCGATGCAAAACTGGCCGAACTAGCACCATTAACGCACAAGTTCGCCAATGAAGTTGAATCGAAATTTTTGGCAACGAACGCACCTGATCCACTCCATTGGACCCAAAACTCATGTTTTGGCGCGTTTCGTACCGTTTCGTTACTGCACGAATGTCGATGCAAAACTGGCCGAAATGGCGCCATTAACGCACAATTTCACTAAAGGAAGTTGCGTCGGAATTTTTGGCAACGATCGCACCTCATCCACTCCATTGGACCAAAAGGTCATGTTTTGGCGCCTTTCGGACCGTTTTGTTACTACATGAAAGTCGATGCAAAACTGGCCAACTGGCGCCATTAACGCACAAGTTCGCTAAACAAAGTTGCGTCGAAATTTTTCGCAACGAACGCACCTGACCCACTCCATTGGACCCAAAACTCATGTTTTGAAGTGTTTCGGACCGTTTCTTACTGCACGAAAGTCGATGCAAAATTGGCCGAACTGGCGCCATTAACGCACAAGTTCGCTAAACGAAGATACGTCGAAATATTTCACAATGAGCGCACCTAATCCAATCGATTTGACCTAAAACTCATATTTTGGGACGTTTCCGACCGTTTCATTGCTGCACGAAAGTTGATGCAAAACTGGCCGAACTGGCGCCACTAACGCAAAAGTTCGCTAAACGAAGTTCTGTTGGAACTTTTCACAATGAACGAACCAATCTGCACCATTTGACCCAAAACTCATGTTTTGGCGCATTTCGGACCGTTCCGTTACTGCACGAAAGTCAATGCAAAACTACCCGAACTGGCGCCATTAACGTACAAGTTTGCTAAATGAAGTTGAATCGGAATTTTTGGCAACGAATGCACCTGATCCACTCCATTGGACCCAAAACTCATGTTTTGGCGCGTTTCGGTCCGTTTAGTTACTGCACGAAAGTCGATGCAAAAATGGCCGAACTGGTGCCATTAACGCACAAGTTCGCTAAACGAAGATGCGTTGAAATTTTTCGCAGCGAGTGCACCTAATCCCCTCCATTGGACCTAAAACTCATGTTTTCGGGCATTTCGGACCGTTTCGTTACTGCCGAAAGTCGATGCAAAACTGGCCGAACTGGCGCCATTCAGGCCCAAGTTCGCTAAACGAAGATGCGTCAAAATTTTTCGCAACGAGCGCACCTAATCCACTCGATTGGACCTTAAACTCATGTTTTGGGTGTTTCGGACCGTTTCGTTACTGCCTGAAAGTCGATGCAAAACTGGCCGAACTGGCGCCATTAACGCAAAAGTTCGCTAAACGAAGTTCCGTTCGAACTTTTCACAATGAACCGACCGATCCACTCCATTGGACCCAAAACTCATGTTTTGGCGCCTTTCGGACCGTTTCGTTACTGCATGAAAGTCGATGCCAAACTGGCCGAACTGGCGCCATTAACGCCCAAGTTCGCTAAACGAAGTTGCGTCGAAATTTTTCGCAACGAACACAACTGACCCACTCCATTGGACCCAAAACTCATGTTTTGGAGTGTTTCGGACCGTTTTGTTACTGCACGAAAGTAGATGCAAAACTAGCCGAACTGGCGCCATTAATGCACAAGTTCGCTAAACGAAGATGCTTCGAAATATTTCGCAATGAGCACATCTAGTCCACTCCATTGGACCTAAAACTCATATTTTGGGGCGTTTCAGACCGTTTCATTTCTGCACGAAAGTCGATGCAAAACTAGTTGAATTGGCGCCATTAACGTACAATTTCGCGAAAAGAAGTTCCGTTGAAACTTTTCACAACGAACGCACCGATCCACTCCATTGGACCCAAAACTCATGTTTTGGCGCATTTTGGACCGTTTCGTTACTGCACAAAAGTGGATGCAAAACTGGCCGAACTGGCGCCGTTAATGCGCCTGATCCACTCCATTCGACCTGAAACTCATGTTTTGGCGCGTTTCGGCCCGTTTCGACTGCACGAAAGTCGATGCAAAATTGGCTGAACTGGCGCCATTAATGCGCAAGTTCGCTAAACGAAGATGCGACGAAATTTTTCGCAACGAGCGCACCTAATCCACTCCATTGGACCTAAAACTCATGTTTTGGGGCATTTCGGACCGTTTCGTTACTGCCTGAATCTGAGCAAAACTGGCCGAACTGGCGCCATTAACGCAAAAGTTCGCTAAACGAAGTTCCATTGGAACTTTTCACAACGAACGCACTGATCCACTCCATTGGACTGAAAACTCATGTTTTGGCGCGTTTCGTACCGTCTCGTTACTGCACGAAAGTCGATGCAAAACTGGCCGAACTGGCGCCATTAACGCCCAAGTTCGCTAAACGAAGTTGCGTCGAAATATTTTGCAACAAGCGCAACTAATCAACTCCATTGGACTCATGTTTTGGGGTGTTTCAGACCGTTTCTTTACTACACGAAAGTCGATGCAAAACTGGCCGAACTGGCGCCATTAACGCACAAGTTCGCTAAACGAAGTTCTGTTTGAACTTCTCACAACGAACGCACCGATCCACTCCATTGGACCCAAAACACATGTTTTGGCACCTTTCGGACCGTTTCGTTACTGCACGAAAGTCGATGCAAAACTGGCCAAACTGGCGCCATTAAGGCACAAGTTCGCTAAACAAAGTTGCGTCAAAATTTTTCACAACAAACTCACCTAACCCACTCCATTAGACCCAAAACCCATGTTTTGGTGCATTTCGGACCGTTTCGTTACTGCACGGAAGTCGATGCAAAATTGGCCGAACTGGCGCCATTAACGCACAAGTTCGCTAAATGAAGTTGAATCAGAATTTTTGGCAACAAACGCACCTGATCCACTCCATTGGACCCAAAACTCAAGTTTTGGCGCGTTTCGGCCCGTTTCGACTGCACGAAAGTCGCTGCAAAAATTGCCGAACTGGCGCCATTAATGCACGAAAGTCGATGCAAAACTGGCCGAACTGGCACCATTAACGCACAAGTTCGCTAAACGAAGATGCGTCGAAATTTTTCGCAAAGGGCGCACCTAATCCACTCCATTGGACCTAAAACTCATGTTTTGGGGCGTTTCGGACCGTTTTGTTACTGCGCGAAAGTCGATGGAAAACTGGCCGAACTGGCGCCATTAACTGACAATTTCGGTAAATGAAGATGCGTCGAAATTTTTCTCAATGAGCGCACCTAATCCACTCCATTGGACCTAAAACTCATGTTTTCGGGCGTTTCGGACCGTTTTGTTACTGCCTGAAAGTCGATGCAAAATTGGCCGAACTTGATGAGGACATCGCCACTAACGATACGTCCACACCTACACACCACTATCTACTTCAACAACACCTCTTGGTCCTTTTACTCGCGCTCATGCTCATCAGCTTACCCATCAAGTAAGTTCACTCTTAAGCTCAGGTTCATCATATTTAGAGAATGGAGACACGTGCACTCTTGTTTTACTCAGGAACCATGGATTGGATCAAAAGGGAAGAGGCATCGCGCAGGCTGGATTCGGACTGCAGGACAGACACGACTTGTGACGGCCGCCACGACTTCATCCGGACTCCGTTTTGGTCGGTCAAGTACTTTCTCAAAAGCTTATCAAATCTACTTTCCAATGGATCTAGAATCACCTCAATATCTATTCGGAGTCAACCGCAATCCTAGATTTATTACAGAGTCTTTTTCAGCCACGGTGCTGCGTCACCCTAATTTGGCCCAACGGGCCGTGTATCAAGTAGAGTCCAAGTCGGATGCGTCCTAGGGTCGGAACACGACCCCAGCACCCTTGTGGTCGTTCTCCCACTTCTTTAAAACCTTTAGCCGCCGTCAAGAACACTCGGGTTTTGTTAGATGCAAGTTTAGCTTTTGCTACTTCCTTGTAGACGCGCGTGCTGATCCAGCCGCCCGTCCACTTGTTTTCGGAACCCCACCATAATTGAGATTCGGTTTCAGACCTTCCATTACATCTCATAATTTTAGTACTTGTTCTACTTGTTCTTGCTAGTTCTTTGATTGCTTGCAGGACAAGTGCCCTAGTGGCCGGGTGTCGCGCTTCACAAGATCGCGGCAACCAAAGGAGGTGGTGTATCGGTTGCTAAGGCGCAGCATCCTTGGAAGGCTGTAGTCGGGCTGTGAACATCGTCTCCTCTATCAATCGAGTTATTTCACGCCTCTCATTGAAAGATCAGGAACAAACCCTAACGGGTTCACATCAGTTGGTAATCAGAGCAAGGTTGTTCGGTGAGAGACTTCCAATCCTTCGCTATTTTTATTTTCCTACAGTCCAGAAAAAGCCAAAAATAGTAGAATTTTTTCCCCCACCGCAATCCTATAGACCCTTTTGAGCCTTTACTAGTACTACTTAGTTAGGGCTTGTTGAGTTTTCGGCTGCATCGGTTGTGTTGAGTTGCTGGTCTTAGTTGTAGTCCTTTAGAGTTTCAAGTTCTTGTCACGTTTGGTCACGTACGTTACCTTTTCATCACTATTTTGGCCGAATCAAAATACACTTTGGTTGTCAAGTTCGACTTGGAATCGGTTAAGCGTGTGTTGGCTGAGACCGATTTGAATTCGGGTAGCCTATTCATCTTGCGGTTGCCAAATCTGAGTGCCTCTTTGTTATCAAGTCTGAGTTGAATTCGGTGCTGGTTGCATCTGAGTCCGAACTGTGCACCAAAGGCAATAACAGTTCACACGTATATTTAAGTTTCGGCCTACTCCAGAGAGAGAGAGAGAGCAAGAGAGTATCTTTTAATTACCTGTATACCCCTACTCTTTCTGGAAAAAGCGTGTGTGGTGACTTGCTCACTTGTATTCTTTTGTTCATAGCATCTGTTTTTGAGGTTCCCCTGAAAAAAAAGAAGAAAAAAGAAAAAAAGAAGAAAAAAAAGGATCAGTGTTAAAAAAAAGGAAAAAAAATAAGCAAGGGGCTAATTCATTGCGTTTGTTTTTCCCTTCTGTTCGGAGTGGTGCTTTGTGACTTCCTTTGTGTCCAGGCTCGCATCTCTAGCACGGTCTAGACTAGGACCAGCACAGTACCACCGTTGAACGATTATTCAGCTTGCCTTTGTGACTAACGTGGTGCTAATACTTCCTTGTTCAAGCCCACATACAGCTCCACATATCCGACTACAGCTCCACAGATCTTGTTGCTGCAGTGCTGATACACTTCATTCCACGATTGCAGACTTGTTGGTTGCCATCCCCTCCTAGCAGCAAGGTAAGAATTGGTAAGAGCTTGTGCAACAGGTTGAGAGTGAGCGCCTTGCAGTAGCTACACCCTATTAGCTGTAGGGATTTTACTACTTCACTTGTTTTTCTAGTTGTCCTTGTCTTTCTCACCATGGCAGGCTCCGAGGAGGAGGATCATAGCTTGCATCAGTCTCTACGTACCAGGGGCATCATACAACATTTTGAAAGGCAAGTGTAGCGGCACACAGAGGGACTTGATAATGATATGCAGGTGACGAATGACAAGATTGGACAATTGGAGGCTACGTAGATTGCCACCAACAACAAGCTTACGGGCCTGGAGACAGCGGTCGGCAATATTGACAAGAGTCTCGCTGCTCTTTTGCGGCGTTTTGATGAGTTCCATGCGAAGACCAACGAACAGCGTGATGATTGGGTGGATCAATATATTGCTGATACTGAGCAGGATGAACAAGATGCTCGCCATCACCGCCGGCTACGCACTAATCGTAGAGGTATGGGTGGTTTTTGCCACCGTGAGGTACGCAATAATGATGATGCTTTCAGCAAGATTAAATTTAAGATACCTCCTTTTGATGGTACATATGACCCTGATGCATACATTACTTGGGAAATTGCTGTTGATCAAAAGTTTGCATGCCATGATTTTCCTGAGAATGCACGTGTTAGGGCTGCTACTAGTGAGTTCACTGATTTTCTTCTGTTTGGTGGATAGAACATGGCAAGAAAAATGCTGATGACATGCCACAAACTTGGGATGCTTTGAAATGGGTCATGCGGGCTAGATTCGTTCCTTCTTACTATGCACGTGATTTGTTACATAAGTTACAACAATTGAGGCAGGGCACTAGAAGTGTAGAAGAATATTATCAGGAATTGCAAATGGGTATGCTACGTTGTAATTTAGTGGAGGGTGAGGAACCTGCTGTGGCTAGATTTTTGGGCGGGTTAAATAGAGAAATTCAGGACATTCTTGCGTATAAAGATTATACTAACGTAACCCGTTTGTTCCATCTTTCTTGTAAAGCTGAAAGGGAGGTACAGGGACGACGTGCTAGTGCTAGGTCTAATGTTTCTACAGGTAAATCTACATCATGGCAGCCACGCACGACTACTTCTATGGGCGGACGTGTACCTGTACCAGCTCCTTCACCGAGTCGTACAGCAGCGTCTTCTCCATCCAGCGACAAGCCACGCGCTCCTCCCACCACTTCAGCAACCAAGACTGTCCAGAAACCAGCCGCTAGTGCTTCCTCGGTTGCATCCACGGGTAGAACAAGGGATGTCCAGTGTCATCGGTGCAAGGGCTTTGGGCACGTGCAGCGTGACTGTCCTACCAAGCACGTTTTGGTGGTCAAAAATGATGGTGCGTGATTTTGATGACGATACACTTGCCTTGTTTGCTGCTGACCATGCAGGTAATGAGGGACCACCAGACGAACATATTGATGCAGGGGCAGCCGAACACTACGAGAGTCTCATTGTGCAGCGTGTGCTTAGTGCACAAATGGAGAAGCAGGAGCAAAATCAGCGACACACGCTGTCTAAGTGTGTCATTAAAGAGCGTTCTTGTCGTATGATTATTGATGGAGGTAGCTGCAACAATTTGGCTAGCAGCGAACTGGTGGAGAAGCTTGCACTCAGCACCGAACCACACCCACACCTGTATCACATTCAATGGCTAAACAACAGTGGTAAGGTTAAGGTAACGAGGCTGGTGCGCATTAATTTTGCAATCGGAGCATATCATGATTTTGTTGAGTGCGATGTTGTGCCTATGCAAGCTTGCCATATTCTGCTCGGTAGGCCTTGGCAATTTGATACGGATTGTGTGCATTATGGTAGATCAAATCAGTTTTCGCTCTTGCACCATGATAAGAAAATTGTGTTGCTTCCTATGTCTCCTGAAGCTATTGTGCGTGATGATACTGCTAGAGCTGCCAAAGCTAAAAGTGAGACCAATAAAATTGTCAAGTCGGTTGCTAATAAGCAAGATGAGATACGCTTGAAAGGGACTTGCTTGCTTGCTACTAAATCTGATATTAATGACTTGATTGCTACCACTTCTGTTGCCTATGCTTTGGTGTGCAAAGATGCTTTGATTTCCATTCATGATATGCAGCACTCTTTGCCCCCTGCTGTCGCTAACGTTTTGCAGGAGTATTCTGATGTGTTTCCAAGTGAAATACCAGCGGGGCTGCCACCAATACGAGGGATTGAGCACCAAATTGATCTGATTCCAGGTGCATCGCTGCCCAACCGTGTGCCGTACAGGACCAATCCGGAAGAAACGAAAGAGATTCAGCGACAAGTGCAAGAACTACTCGACAAAGGTTATGTACGTGAGTCCCTTAGTCCTTGTGCTGTTCCGGTTATTTTAGTCCCCAAGAAAGATGGAACTTGGCGTATGTGTGTCGATTGTAGAGCTATTAACAATATCACAATTCGATACCGACATCCTATTCCACGTTTGGATGATATGCTTGATGAATTGAGTGGTGCTGTTGTGTTTACCAAAGTTGATTTGCGTAGTGGGTACCACCAGATTCGCATGAAATTGGGAGATGAATGGAAAACTGCTTTCAAAACTAAGTTCGGGTTATATGAGTGGTTAGTCATGCCTTTTGGGTTAACTAATGCACCTAGCACCTTCATGCGATTAATGAACGAGGTTCTGCGTGCTTTCATTGGCAAATTTGTTGTGGTCTACTTTGATGATATATTGATTTACAGCAAATCTATGGAGGCACATCTTGATCATCTACGTGCTGTTTTTACTGCTTTACGTGATGCACGTTAATTTGGTAACCATGAGAAGTGCGTCTTTTGCATAGATCGAGTATCTTTTCTTGTCTATGTTGTCACTCCACAGGGAATTGAAGTTGATCAAGCTAAGGTGGAAGCTATTCAGGGATGGCTTGTACCAAAGACCATCACACAGGTGCGGAGTTTTCTAGGACTTGCTGGGTTCTATCGTCACTTCGTGAAGGATTTTAGCACCATTGCGGCACCGTTGAATGCGCTTATGAAGAAGGGGGTGCCCTTTTCTTGGGGCACCACACAAGAGAATGCGTTCACCATGTTGAAAGATAAGTTGACACATGCACCTCTCCTCCAACTTCCTGATTTTAATAAGACCTTTGAGCTTGAATGTGATGCTAGTGGAATTGGTTTGGGTGGTGTTTTGTTACAAGATGGTAAACCTATTGCATATTTTAGTGAGAAATTGAGAGGACCTATTCTGATTATTCTACTTATGACAAGGAATTGTATGCTCTTGTGCGCACATTAGAAACAGGGCAGCATTATTTGTGGCCCAAAGAGTTTGTTATCCATTCTGATCATGAATCTTTGAAACATATTCGTAGTCAAGGAAAACTGAACCGTAGACATGCTAAGTGGGTTGAATTTATTGAATCGTTTCCTTATGTCATCAAACACAAGAAAGGGAAAGAGAATGTCATTGCTGATGCTTTGTCTAGGCGATATACTTTGTTGACACAACTTGATTGCAAGATTTTTGGTTTGGACACAATTAAAACACAATATGTGAATGATGCTGATTTTAAGGATGTTTTGCTGCATTGTAAGGATGGAAAAGCATGGAACAAATTCATCATCAATCATGGGTTTGTGTTTCGAGCTAACAAGCTATGCATTCCAGCTAGCTCCGTTCGTTTGTTGTTGTTACAGGAAGCGCATGGCGGTGGCTTGATGGGGCATTTTGGAGCAAAGAAGACAGAGGATGTACTTGTTGGTCATTTCTTTTGGCCAAAAATGAGAAGAGATGTGGAGCGATTTGTTGCACGCTGCACTACATGTCGAAAGCTAAGTCACGTTTAAATCCGCATGGTTTGTATATGCCTTTACCAGTTCCTAGTGCTCCTTGGGAGGATATTTCTATGGATTTCGTGTTGGGATTGCCTAGAACTAGGAATGGACGTGATAGCGTTTTTGTGGTTGTGGATAGATTTTCCAAGATGGCACACTTTATTCCATATCATAAAACTGATGATGCTACACATGTTGCTGATTTGTTCTTTCGAGAAATTGTTCGTTTGCATGGTGTGCCAAACATAATTGTTTCTGATCGTGATGCCAAATTTCTTAGCGACTTTTGGAGAACTTTATGGGCACAATTGGGAACTAAGCTTCTATTTTCTACCACTTGTCATCCCCAAACTGATGGTCAAACTGAAGTTGTTAATCGAACCTTGTCTACCATGTTAAGGGCTGTTTTAAAGAAGAATATTAAGTTGTGGGAAGAATGTTTGCTTCATGTTGAGTTTGCTTATAATCGTTCCATGCATTCTACTACAAAGATGTGCCCTTTTGAGATTGTTTATGGCTTGATTTCTCGTGCTCCTATTGATTTAATGCCTTTGCCCACTTCTGAAAAATTGAACTTTGATGCTAAGCAACGTACTGAACTGATATTAAAACTGCATGAAACAACTAAAGAAAACATAGAGCGCATGAATTCTAAGTATAAGCTTGCTGGTGATAAAGGTAGAAAGCAATTGATTTTTGAACCTGGTGAATTGGTTTGGTTGCACTTGAGAAAGGATAGGTTTCCTGCTTTGAGAAAATCTAAGTTGATGCCTCGGGCTGATGGACTGTTTAAAGTGCTAGAACGAATTAATGATATTGCATATAAGCTAGATCTGCCTGTAGATTTTAGGGTTAGTCCCACATTTAACATTGCAGATTTGAAGCCGTATTTGGGAGAGGACGATGAGCTTGAGTCGAGGATGACTCAAATGCAAGAAGGGGAGGATGATGAGGACATCGCCACTAACGATACATCCACACCTACACCAGTATCCACTTCAACAACACCTCTTGGTCCTATTACTCGCGCTCATGCTCGTCGGCTTACCCATCAAGTAAGTTCACTCTTAAGCTCAGGTTCATCATATTTAGAGAATGGAGACACGTGCACTCTTGTTTTTCTTAGGAACCATTGATTGGATCAAAAGGGAAGAGGCATCGTGCAGGCTGGATTCGGACTGCGGGACAGACACGACTTGTGACGGCTGCCACGACTTCATCCGGAGTCTGTTTTGGTCGGTCAAGAACTTTCTGGACAGCTTATGAAATCTACTTTCCAACGGATCTGGAATCACCTTAATATCTGTTCGGAGTCAACCGCAATCCTAGATTTACTACAGAGTCCTTTTCAGCCACGGTGCTGCTTCACCCTAATTTGGCCCAACGGGCCGTGTATCAAGTAGAGTCCAGACGGATGCGTCCTAGGGTTGGAACACGACTCCAGCACCCTTGTGGTCATTCTCCCACTTCTTTATAACCTTTAGCCGCCATCAAGACCACTCGGGGTTCGTTAGATGCAAGTTTAGCTTTTGCTACTTCCTTGTAGACGCGCGTGCTGATCCAGCCGCCCGTCCACTTGTTTTCGGAACCCCACCATAATTGAGATTCGGTTTGAGACCTTCAATTACATCTCGTAATTTCAGTACTTGTTCTACTTGTTCTTGCTAGTTTTTCCATTGCTTGCAGGACAAGTGCCCTAGTGGCCGGGTGTCGTGCTCCACAAGATCGCGGCAACCAAAGGAGGTGGTGTATCGGTTGCTAAGGGGCAGCTTCCTTGGAAGGCTGTAGTCGGGCCGTGAACGTCGTCTCCTCTATCAATTGAGTTATTCCACGCCTCTCATCGAAAGATCAGGAACAAACCCTAACGGGTTCACACCAGAAATGGCGCCATTAACGCAAAAGTTCGCTAAACGAAGTTCCGTTGGAACTTTTCACAACGAACGCACCGATCGACTCCATTGGACCCAAAACTCATGTTTTGGCGCGTTTCGGACCATTTTGTTACTGCACGAAAGTCGATGCAAAACTGGCCGAACTAGCGCCATTAACGCCCAAGTTCGCTAAATGAAGTTGAATTGGAATTTTTGGCAACGAACGCACCTGATCCACTCCATTGGACCCAAAACTCATGTTTTGGCGCATTTCGGACCGTTTCGTTACTGCACGAAAGAAGATGCAAAAACGGCCGAACTGGCGCCATTAACGCACAAGTTCGCTAAACAAAGATGCGCCGAACTTTTTCGCAGCGAGCGCACCTAATCCACTCCATTGGACCTAAAACTCATGTTTTGGGCGTTTCGGACCGTTTCGTTACTGCCGAAAGTCGATGCAAAACTGGCTGAACTGGGGCCATTAACACAAAAGTTCGCTAAACGAAGTTCCGTTGGAACTTTTCACAACGAACGCACCGATCCACTCCATTGGACCCAAAAAAACTCATGTTTTGGCGCGTTTCGGACCGTTTCGTTACTGCACGAAAATCGATGCAAAACTGGCCGAACTGGCGCCATTAACGCCCAAGTTCGCTAAACGAAGTTCCGTTGGAACTTTTCACAACGAACGCACCGATCGACTCCATTGGACCCAAAACTCATGTTTTGGCGCGTTTCGGACCATTTCGTTACTGCACAAAAGTCGATGCAAAACTGGCCGAACTAGCGCCATTAACGCCCAAGTTCGCTAAATGAAGTTGAATCGGAATTTTTGGAAACGAACGCACCTGATCCACTCCATTGGACCCAAAACTCATGGTTTGGGGCGTTTCAAACCGTTTCGTTACTGCCCGAAAGTTTGTGAAAAACTTGCCGAACAGATTACATTAACGCACAAGTTCGCTAATCGAAGTTCCATTGGAACTTTTCGCAACGAACGCACCCAATTCACTCCATTGGACCCAAAACTCATGTTTTGGCGCATTTCGGCCCGTTTCGTTACTGCACGAAAGTCGATGCAAAACTAGCCGAACTGGTGCTATTAACGCACAAGTTCGCTAAACGAAGTTGCATCGGAATATTTGGCAACGAACGCATCTGATCTACTCCATTGGATCGAAAACTCATGTTTTGTCGCGTTTCGTACCGTTTCGTTACTGCACGAAGGTTGATGCAAAACTGGCCGAAATGGCGCCATTAACGCCCAAGTTCGCTAAATGAAATTACGCCGGAATTTTGGCAATGAACGCACCTGATCCACTCCATTGGACCCAAAACTCATGTTTTGGGGCGTTTCAAACCGTTTCGTTACTGCCCGAAAGTCGATGGAAAACTTGCCGAACTCGCGCCATTAACGCACAAGTTCGCTAAACGAAGTTGCGTCGAAATTTTTCGCAACGAACGCATCTGACCCACTCCATTGGACCCAAAACTCATGTTTTGGAGTGTTTCGGACTGTTTCGTTACTGCACGAAAGTCGATGCAAAACTGGCCGAACTGGCGCCATTAACGCACAAGTTCGCTAAACGAGGACTTGTCAAAATATTTCGCAACGAGCGCACCTAATCCACTCCATTGGACCTAAAACTCATACTTTGGAGCGTTTCAGGCCGTTTCATTACTGCACGAAAGTCGATGCAAAACTGGCCGAACTGGTGCCATTAACGCCCAAGTTCGCTAAACGAAGTTCCGTTGGAACTTTTCAGAACGAACGCACCGATCCACTCCATTGGACCCAAAACTAATGTTTTGGCACCTTTCGGACCATTTCGATACTGCACGAAAGTCGATACAACACTAGCCGAACTAGCACCATTAGAGCACAAGTTCGCTAAATGAAGTTGAATCGGAATTTTTGGCAACGAACGCACCTGATCCACTCCATTGGACCCAAAACTCATGTTTTGGCGAATTTCGGACCGTTTCGTTACTGCACGAAAGAAGATGCAAAAACGGCCGAACTGGCGCCATTAACGCACAAGTTCGCTAAACAAAGATGCGCCGAACTTTTTCGCAGCGAGCGCACCTAATCCACTCCATTGGACCTAAAACTCATGTTTTGGGCGTTTCGGACCGTTTCGTTACTGCCGAAAGTCGATGCAAAACTGGCCGAACTGGGGCCATTAACACAAAAGTTTGCTAAACGAAGTTCCGTTGGAACTTTTCACAACGAACGCACCGATCCACTCCATTGGACCCAAAAAAACTCATGTTTTGGCGCGTTTCGGACCGTTTCGTTACTGCACGAAAATCGATGCAAAACTGGCCGAACTGGCGCCATTAACGCCCAAGTTCGCTAAATGAAGTTGAATCGGAATTTTTGGAAATGAACGCACCTGATCCACTCCATTGGACCCAAAACTCATGGTTTGGGGCGTTTCAAACCGTTTCGTTACTGCCCGAAAGTCGATGGAAAACTTGCCGAACAGATTACATTAACGCACAAGTTCGCTAAATGAAGTTCCATTGGAACTTTTCGCAACGAACGCACCCAATTCACTCCATTGGACCCAAAACTCATGTTTTAGCGCATTTCGGCCCGTTTCGTTACTGCACGAAAGTCGATGCAAAACTAGCCGAACTGGTGCTATTAACGCACAAGTTCGCTAAACGAAATTGCATCGGAATATTTGGCAACGAACGCATCTGATCTACTCCATTGGACCGAAAACTCATGTTTTGGCGCGTTTCGTACCGTTTCGTTACTGCACGAAGGTTGATGCAAAACTGGCCGAAATGGCGCCATTAACGCACAAGTTCGCTAAAGGAAGTTACGTCGGAGTTTTTGGCAATGAACGCACCTGATCCACTCCATTGGACCGAAAACTCATGTTTTGGCGCGTTTCGGACCGTTTTGTTACTACACAAAAGTCGATGCAAAACCAGCCGAACTCGCGCCATTAACGCATAAGTTCGCTAAACGAAGTTGCGTCGAAATTTTTCGCAACGAGCGCACCTGACCCACTCCATTGGACCCAAAACTCATGTTTTGGAGTGTTTCGGACTGTTTCGTTACTGCACGAAAGTCGATGCAAAACTGGCCGAACTGGCGCCATTAACGCACAAGTTCGCTAAACGAGGATTTGTCAAAATATTTCGCAACGAGCGCACCTAATCCACTCCATTGGACCTAAAACTCATGCTTTGGAGCGTTTCAGGCCGTTTCATTACTGCACGAAAGTCGATGCAAAACTGGCCGAACTGGCGCCATTAACGCCCAAGTTCGCTAAACGAAGTTTCGTTGGAACTTTTCAGAACGAACGCAACGATCTACTCCATTTGACCCAAAACTCATGATTTGGCGCATTTCGGACCGTTTCATTACTTCACGAAAGTCGATGCAAAACTGGCCGAAGTGGCGCCATTAACGCACAAGTTCGCTAAGTGAAGTTGAATCAGAATTTTTGGCAACGAACGCACCTGATCCACTCCATTGGACCCAAAACTCATGTTTTGGCGCGTTTCAGCCCGTTTCGACTGCACGAAAGTCGATGCCAAACTGGCCGAACTGGCGCCATTAACGCACAAGTTCGCTAAACGAAGATGCGTCGAAATTTTTCGCAATGAGCGCACCTAATCCACTCCATTGGACCTAAAATTCATGTTTTGGGGCGTTTCGGACCGTTTCGTTACTCCCGAAAGTCGATGCAAAACTGGCCGAACTGGCGCCATTAACGGAAAAGTTCGCAAAATGAAGTTCCGTTGGAACTTTTCAGAACGAACGCACCGAACCACTCCATTGGACCCAAAACTAATGTTTTGGCACCTTTCGGACCATTTCGATACTGCACGAAAGTCGATACAACACTAGCCGAACTAGCACCATTAGAGCACAAGTTCGCTAAATGAAGTTGAATCGGAATTTTTGGCAACGAACGCACCTGATCCACTCCATTGGACCCAAAACTCATGTTTTGGCGAATTTCGGACCGTTTCGTTACTGCACGAAAGAAGATGCAAAACGGCCGAACTGGCGCCATTAACGCACAAGTTCGCTAAACAAAGATGCGCCGAACTTTTTCGCAGCGAGCGCACCTAATCCACTCCATTGGACCTAAAACTCATGTTTTGGGCGTTTCGGACCGTTTCGTTACTGCCGAAAGTCGATGCAAAACTGGCCGAACTGGGGCCATTAACACAAAAGTTTGCTAAACGAAGTTCCGTTGGAACTTTTCACAACGAACGCACCGATCCACTCCATTGGACCCAAAAAAACTCATGTTTTGGCGCGTTTCGGACCGTTTCGTTACTGCACGAAAATCGATGCAAAACTGGCCGAACTGGCGCCATTAACGCCCAAGTTCGCTAAATGAAGTTGAATCGGAATTTTTGGAAATGAACGCACCTGATCCACTCCATTGGACCCAAAACTCATGGTTTGGGGCGTTTCAAACCGTTTCGTTACTGCCCGAAAGTCGATGGAAAACTTGCCGAACAGATTACATTAACGCACAAGTTCGCTAAATGAAGTTCCATTGGAACTTTTCGCAACGAACGCACCCAATTCACTCCATTGGACCCAAAACTCATGTTTTGGCGCATTTCGGCCCGTTTCGTTACTGCACGAAAGTCGATGCAAAACTAGCCGAACTGGTGCTATTAACGCACAAGTTCGCTAAACGAAATTGCATCGGAATATTTGGCGACGAACGCATCTGATCTACTCCATTGGACCGAAAACTCATGTTTTGGCGCGTTTCGTACCGTTTCGTTACTGCACGAAGGTTGATGCAAAACTGGCCGAAATGGCGCCATTAACGCACAAGTTCGCTAAAGGAAGTTACGTCGGAGTTTTTGGCAATGAACGCACCTGATCCACTCCATTGGACCGAAAACTCATGTTTTGGCGCGTTTCGGACCGTTTTGTTACTACACAAAAGTCGATGCAAAACCAGCCGAACTCGCGCCATTAACGCATAAGTTCGCTAAACGAAGTTGCGTCGAAATTTTTCGCAACGAGCGCACCTGACCCACTCCATTGGACCCAAAACTCATGTTTTGGAGTGTTTCGGACTGTTTCGTTACTGCACGAAAGTCGATGCAAAACTGGCCGAACTGGCGCCATTAACGCACAAGTTCGCTAAACGAGGATTTGTCAAAATATTTCGCAACGAGCGCACCTAATCCACTCCATTGGACCTAAAACTCATGCTTTGGAGCGTTTCAGGCCGTTTCATTACTGCACGAAAGTCGATGCAAAACTGGCCGAACTGGCGCCATTAACGCCCAAGTTCGCTAAACGAAGTTTCGTTGGAACTTTTCAGAACGAACGCAACGATCTACTCCATTTGACCCAAAACTCATGATTTGGCGCATTTCGGACCGTTTCATTACTTCACGAAAGTCGATGCAAAACTGGCCGAAGTGGCGCCATTAACGCACAAGTTCGCTAAGTGAAGTTGAATCAGAATTTTTGGCAACGAACGCACCTGATCCACTCCATTGGACCCAAAACTCATGTTTTGGCGCGTTTCAGCCCGTTTCGACTGCATGAAAGTCGATGCCAAACTGGCCGAACTGGCGCCATTAACGCACAAGTTCGCTAAATGAAGATGCGTCGAAATTTTTCGCAATGAGCGCACCTAATCCACTCCATTGGACCTAAAACTCATGTTTTGGGGCGTTTCGGACCGTTTCGTTACTCCCGAAAGTCGATGCAAAACTGGCCGAACTGGCGCCATTAACGCAAAAGTTCGCAAAATGAAGTTCCGTTGGAACTTTTCAGAACGAACGCACCGAACCACTCCATTGGACCCAAAACTAATGTTTTGGCACCTTTCGGACCGTTTCGATACTGCACGAAAGTCGATACAACACTAGCCGAACTAGCACCATTAGCGCACAAGTTCACTAAATGAAGTTGAATCGGAATTTTTGGCAACGAACGCACCTGATCCACTCCATTGGACCCAAAACTCATGTTTTGGCGCATTTCAGACCGTTTCGTTACTGCACGAAAGAAGATGCAAAAACGGCCGAACTGGCGCCATTAACGCACAAGTTCGCTAAACAAAGATGCGCCGAACTTTTTCGCAGCGAGCGCACCTAATCCACTCCATTGGACCTAAAACTCATGTTTTGGGCGTTTCGGACCGTTTCGTTACTGCCGAAAGTCGATGCAAAACTGGCCGAACTGGGGCCATTAACACAAAAGTTTGCTAAACGAAGTTCCGTTGGAACTTTTCACAACGAACGCACCGATCCACTCCATTGGACCCAAAAAAACTCATGTTTTGGCGCGTTTCGGACCGTTTCGTTACTGCACGAAAATCGATGCAAAACTGGCCGAACTGGCGCCATTAACGCCCAAGTTCGCTAAACGAAGTTCCGTTGGAACTTTTCACAACGAACGCCCCGATCGACTCCATTGGACCCAAAACTCATGTTTTGGCGCGTTTCGGACCATTTCGTTACTGCACGAAAGTCGATGCAAAACTGGCCGAACTAGCGCCATTAACGCCCAAGTTCGCTAAATGAAGTTGAATCGGAATTTTTGGAAACGAACGCACCTGATCCACTCCATTGGACCCAAAACTCATGGTTTGGGGCGTTTCAAACCGTTTCGTTACTGCCCGAAAGTTTGTGGAAAACTTGCCGAACAGATTACATTAACGCATAAGTTCGCTAATCGAAGTTCCATTGGAACTTTTCGCAACGAACGCACCCAATTCACTCCATTGGACCCAAAACTCATGTTTTGGCGCATTTCGGCCCGTTTCGTTACTGCACGAAAGTCGATGCAAAACTAGCCGAACTGGTGCTATTAACGCACAAGTTCGCTAAACGAAGTTGCATCGGAATATTTGGCAACGAACGCATCTGATCTACTCCATTGGATCGAAAACTCATGTTTTGTCGCGTTTCGTACCGTTTCGTTACTGCACGAAGGTTGATGCAAAACTGGCCGAAATGGCGCCATTAACGCCCAAGTTCGCTAAATGAAGTTACGCCGGAATTTTGGCAATGAACGCACCTGATCCACTCCATTGGACCGAAAACTCATGTTTTGGGGCGTTTCAAACCGTTTCGTTACTGCCCGAAAGTCGATGGAAAACTTGCCAAACTCGCGCCATTAACGCACAAGTTCGCTAAACGAAGTTGCGTCGAAATTTTTCGCAACGAATGCACCTGACCCACTCCATTGGACCCAAAACTCATGTTTTGGAGTGTTTCGGACTGTTTCGTTACTGCACGAAAGTCGATGCAAAACTGGCCGAACTGGCGCCATTAACGCACAAGTTCGCTAAACGAGGATTTGTCAAAATATTTCGCAACGAGCGCACCTAATCCACTCCATTGGACCAAAAACTCATGCTTTGGAGCGTTTCAGGCCGTTTCATTACTGCACGAAAGTCGATGCAAAACTGGCCGAACTGGTGCCATTAACGCCCAAGTTCGCTAAACGAAGTTCCGTTGGAACTTTTCAGAACGAACGCACCGATCTACTCCATTTGACCCAAAACTCATGATTTGGCGCATTTGGGACCGTTTCATTACTGCACGAAAGTCGATGCAAAACTGGCCGAAGTGGCGCCATTAACGCACAAGTTCGCTAAGTGAAGTTGAATCGGAATTTTTGGCAACGAACGCACCTGATCCACTCCATTGGACCCAAAACTCATGTTTTGGCGCGTTTCAACCCGTTTCAACTGCACGAAAGTCGATGCCAAACTGGCCGAACTGGCGCCATTAACGCACAAGTTCGCTAAACGAAGATGCGTCGAAATTTTTCGCAATGAGCGCACCTAATCCACTTCATTGGACCTAAAACTCATGTTTTGGGGCGTTTCGGACCGTTTCGTTACTCCCGAAAGTCGATGCAAAACTGGCCGAACTGGCGCCATTAACGCAAAAGTTCGCTAAATGAAGTTCCGTTGGAACTTTTCAGAACGAACGCACCGAACCACTCCATTGGACCCAAAACTAATGTTTTGGCACCTTTCGGACCATTTCGATACTGCACAAAAGTCGATACAACACTAGCCGAACTAGCACCATTAGAGCACAAGTTCGCTAAATGAAGTTGAATCGGAATTTTTGGCAACGAACGCACCTGATCCACTCCATTGGACCCAAAACTCATGTTTTGGCGCATTTCGGACCGTTTCATTACTGCACGAAAGAAGATGCAAAAACGGCCGAACTGGCGCCATTAACGCACAAGTTCGCTAAACAAAGATGCGCCGAACTTTTTCGCAGCGAGCGCACCTAATCCACTCCATTGGACCTAAAACTCATATTTTGGGCGTTTCGGACCGTTTCGTTACTGCCGAAAGTCGATGCAAAACTGGCCGAACTGGGGCCATTAACACAAAAGTTTGCTAAACGAAGTTCCGTTGGAACTTTTCACAACGAACGCACCGATCCACTCCATTGGACCCAAAAAAACTCATGTTTTGGCGCGTTTCGGACCGTTTCGTTACTGCACGAAAATCGATGCAAAACTGGCCGAACTGGCTCCATTAACGCCCAAGTTCGCTAAACGAAGTTCCGTTGGAACTTTTCACAACGAACGCCCCGATCGACTCCATTGGACCCAAAACTCATGTTTTGGCGCGTTTCGGACCATTTCGTTACTGCACGAAAGTCGATGCAAAACTGGCCGAACTAGCGCCATTAACGCCCAAGTTCGCTAAATGAAGTTGAATCGGAATTTTTGGAAACGAACGCACCTGATCCACTCCATTGGACCCAAAACTCATGGTTTGGGGCGTTTCAAACCGTTTCGTTACTGCCCGAAAGTTTGTGAAAAACTTGCCGAACAGATTACATTAACGCACAAGTTCGCTAATCGAAGTTCCATTGGAACTTTTCGCAACGAACGCACCCAATTCACTCCATTGGACCCAAAACTCATGTTTTGGCGCATTTCGGCCCGTTTCGTTACTGCACGAAAGTCGATGCAAAACTAGCCGAACTGGTGCTATTAACGCACAAGTTCGCTAAACGAAGTTGCATCGGAATATTTGGCAACGAACGCATCTGATCTACTCCATTGGATCGAAAACTCATGTTTTGTCGCGTTTCGTACCGTTTCGTTACTGCACGAAGGTTGATGCAAAACTGGCCGAAATGGCGCCATTAACGCCCAAGTTCGCTAAATGAAGTTACGCCGGAATTTTGGCAATGAACGCACCTGATCCACTCCATTGGACCGAAAACTCATGTTTTGGGGCGTTTCAAACCGTTTCGTTACTGCCCGAAAGTCGATGGAAAACTTGCCGAACTCGCGCCATTAACGCACAAGTTCGCTAAACGAAGTTGCGTCGAAATTTTTCGCAACGAACGCACCTGACCCACTCCATTGGACCCAAAACTCATGTTTTGGAGTGTTTCGGACTGTTTCGTTACTGCACGAAAGTCGATGCAAAACTGGCCGAACTGGCGCCATTAACGCACAAGTTCGCTAAACGAGGATTTGTCAAAATATTTCGCAACGAGCGCACCTAATCCACTCCATTGGACCTAAAACTCATGCTTTGGAGCGTTTCAGGCCGTTTCATTACTGCACGAAAGTCGATGCAAAACTGGCCGAACTGGTGCCATTAACGCCCAAGTTCGCTAAACGAAGTTCCGTTGGAACTTTTCAGAACGAACGCACTGATCTACTCCATTTGACCCAAAACTCATGATTTGGCGCATTTGGGACCGTTTCATTACTGCACGAAAGTCGATGCAAAACTGGCCGAAGTGGCGCCATTAACGCACAAGTTCGCTAAGTGAAGTTGAATCGGAATTTTTGGCAACGAACGCACCTGATCCAATCCATTGGACCCAAAACTCATGTTTTGGCGCCTTTCAGCCCGTTTCGACTGCACGAAAGTCGATGCCAAACTGGCCGAACTGGCGCCATTAACGCACAAGTTCGCTAAACGAAGATGCGTCGAAATTTTTCGCAATGAGCGCACCTAATCCACTTCTTTCGACCTAAAATTCATGTTTTGGGGCGTTTCGGACCGTTTCGTTACTCCCGAAAGTCGATGCAAAACTGGCCGAACTGGCGCCATTAACGCAAAAGTTCGCAAAATGAAGTTCCGTTGGAACTTTTCAGAACGAACGCACCGAACCACTCCATTGGACCCAAAACTAATTTTTTGGCACCTTTCGGACCATTTCGATACTGCACGAAAGTCGATACAACACTAGCCGAACTAGCACCATTAGAGCACAAGTTCGCTAAATGAAGTTGAATCGGAATTTTTGGCAACGAACGCACCTGATCCACTCCATTGGACCCAAAACTCATGTTTTGGCGAATTTCGGACCGTTTCGTTACTGCACGAAAGAAGATGCAAAAACGGCCGAACTGGCGCCATTAACGCACAAGTTCGCTAAACAAAGATGCGCCGAACTTTTTCGCAGTGAGCGCACCTAATCCACTCCATTGGACCTAAAACTCATGTTTTGGGCGTTTCGGACCGTTTCGTTACTGCCGAAAGTCGATGCAAAACTGGCCGAACTGGGGCCATTAACACAAAACTTTGCTAAACGAAGTTCCGTTGGAACTTTTCACAACGAACGCACCGATCCACTCCATTGGACCCAAAAAAACTCATGTTTTGGCGCGTTTCGGACCGTTTCGTTACTGCACGAAAATCGATGCAAAACTGGCCGAACTGGCGCCATTAACGCCCAAGTTCGCTAAATGAAGTTGAATCGGAATTTTTGGAAACGAACGCACCTGATCCACTCCATTGGACCCAAAACTCATGGTTTGGGGCGTTTCAAACCGTTTCGTTACTGCCCGAAAGTCGATGGAAAACTTGCCGAACAGATTACATTAACGCACAAGTTCGCTAAATGAAGTTCCATTGGAACTTTTCGCAACGAACGCACCCAATTCACTCCATTGGACCCAAAACTCATGTTTTGGTGCATTTCGGCCCGTTTCGTTACTGCACGAAAGTCGATGCAAAACTAGCCGAACTGGTGCTATTAACGCACAAGTTCGCTAAACGAAATTGCATCGGAATATTTGGCAACGAACGCATCTGATCTACTCCATTGGACCGAAAACTCATGTTTTGGCACGTTTCGTACCGTTTCGTTACTGCACGAAGGTTGATGCAAAACTGGCCGAAATGGCGCCATTAACGCACAAGTTCGCTAAAGGAAGTTACGTCGGAGTTTTTGGCAATGAACGCACCTGATCCACTCCATTGGACCGAAAACTCATGTTTTGGCGCGTTTCGGACCGTTTTGTTACTACACAAAAGTCGATGCAAAACCAGCCGAACTCGCGCCATTAATGCACAAGTTCGCTAAACGAAGTTGCGTCGAAATTTTTCGCAACGAACGCACCTGACCCACTCCATTGGACCCAAAACTCATGTTTTGGAGTGTTTCGGACTGTTTCGTTACTGCACGAAAGTCGATGCAAAACTGGCCGAACTGGCGCCATTAACGCACAAGTTCGCTAAACGAGGATTTGTCAAAATATTTCGCAACGAGCGCACCTAATCCACTCCATTGGACCTAAAACTCATGCTTTGGAGCGTTTCAGGCCGTTTCATTACTGCACGAAAGTCGATGCAAAACTGGCCGAACTGGTGCCATTAACGCCCAAGTTCGCTAAACGAAGTTCCGTTGGAACTTTTCAGAACGAACGCACTGATCTACTCCATTTGACCCAAAACTCATGATTTGGCGCATTTGGGACCGTTTCATTACTGCACGAAAGTCGATGCAAAACTGGCCGAAGTGGCGCCATTAACGCACAAGTTCGCTAAGTGAAGTTGAATCGGAATTTTTGGCAACGAACGCACCTGATCCAATCCATTGGACCCAAAACTCATGTTTTGGCGCGTTTCAGCCCGTTTCGACTGCACGAAAGTCGATGCCAAACTGGCCGAACTGGCGCCATTAACGCACAAGTTCGCTAAACGAAGATGCGTCGAAATTTTTCGCAATGAGCGCACCTAATCCACTTCTTTGGACCTAAAATTCATGTTTTGGGGCGTTTCGGACCGTTTCGTTACTCCCGAAAGTCGATGCAAAACTGGCCGAACTGGCGCCATTAACGCAAAAGTTCGCAAAATGAAGTTCCGTTGGAACTTTTCAGAACGAACGCACCGAACCACTCCATTGGACCCAAAACTAATGTTTTGGCACCTTTCGGACCATTTTGATACTGCACGAAAGTCGATACAACACTAGCCGAACTAGCACCATTAGAGCACAAGTTCGCTAAATGAAGTTGAATCGGAATTTTTGGCAACGAACGCACCTGATCCACTCCATTGGACCCAAAACTCATGTTTTGGCGAATTTCGGACCGTTTCGTTACTGCACGAAAGAAGATGCAAAAACGGCCGAACTGGCGCCATTAACGCACAAGTTCGCTAAACAAAGATGCGCCGAACTTTTTCGCAGCGAGCGCACCTAATCCACTCCATTGGACCTAAAACTCATGTTTTGGGCGTTTCGGACCGTTTCGTTACTGCCGAAAGTCGATGCAAAACTGGCCGAACTGGGGCCATTAACACAAAAGTTTGCTAAACGAAGTTCCGTTGGAACTTTTCACAACGAACGCACCGATCCACTCCATTGGACCCAAAAAAACTCATGTTTTGGCGCGTTTCGGACCGTTTCGTTACTGCACGAAAATCAATGCAAAACTGGCCGAACTGGCGCCATTAACGCCCAAGTTCGCTAAATGAAGTTGAATCGGAATTTTTGGAAACGAACGCACCTGATCCACTCCATTGGACCCAAAACTCATGGTTTGGGGCGTTTCAAACCGTTTCGTTACTGCCCGAAAGTCGATGGAAAACTTGCCGAACAGATTACATTAACGCACAAGTTCGCTAAATGAAGTTCCATTGGAACTTTTCGCAACGAACGCACCCAATTCACTCCATTGGACCCAAAACTCATGTTTTGATGCATTTCGGCCCGTTTCGTTACTGCACGAAAGTCGATGCAAAACTAGCCGAACTGGTGCTATTAACGCACAAGTTCGCTAAACGAAATTGCATCGGAATATTTGGCAACGAACGCATCTGATCTACTCCATTGGACCGAAAACTCATGTTTTGGCACGTTTCGTACCGTTTCGTTACTGCACGAAGGTTGATGCAAAACTGGCCGAAATGGCGCCATTAACGCACAAGTTCGCTAAAAGAAGTTACGTCGGAGTTTTTGGCAATGAACGCACCTGATCCACTCCATTGGACCGAAAACTCATGTTTTGGCGCGTTTCGGACCGTTTTGTTACTACACAAAAGTCGATGCAAAACCAGCCGAACTCGCGCCATTAATGCACAAGTTCGCTAAACGAAGTTGCGTCGAAATTTTTCGCAACGAACGCACCTGACCCACTCCATTGGACCCAAAACTCATGTTTTGGAGTGTTTCGGACTGTTTCGTTACTGCACGAAAGTCGATGCAAAACTGGCCGAACTGGCGCCATTAACGCACAAGTTCGCTAAACGAGGATTTGTCAAAATATTTCGCAACGAGCGCACCTAATCCACTACATTGGACCTAAAACTCATGCTTTGGAGCGTTTCAGGCCGTTTCATTACTGCACGAAAGTCGATGCAAAACTGGCCGAACTGGCGCCATTAACGCCCAAGTTCGCTAAACGAAGTTTCGTTGGAACTTTTCAGAACGAACGCAACGATCTACTCCATTTGACCCAAAACTCATGATTTGGCGCATTTGGGACCGTTTCATTACTTCATGAAAGTCGATGCAAAACTGGCCGAAGTGGCGCCATTAACGCACAAGTTCGCTAAGTGAAGTTGAATTGGAATTTTTGGCAACGAACGCACCTGATCCACTCCATTGGACCCAAAACTCATGTTTTGGTGCGTTTCAGCCCGTTTCGACTGCACGAAAGTCGATGCCAAACTGGCCGAACTGGCGCCATTAACGCACAAGTTCGCTAAACGAAGATGCGTCGAAATTTTTCGCAATGAGCGCACCTAATCCACTCCATTGGACCTAAAACTCATGTTTTGGGGCGTTTCGGACCGTTTCGTTACTCCCGAAAGTCGATGCAAAACTGGCCGAACTGGCGCCATTAACGCAAAAGTTCGCTAAATGAAGTTCCGTTGGAACTTTTCAGAACGAACGCACCGAACCACTCCATTGGACCCAAAACTAATGTTTTGGCACCTTTCGGACCGTTTCGATACTGCACGAAAGTCGATACAACACTAGCCGAACTAGCACCATTAGCGCACAAGTTCGCTAAATGAAGTTGAATCGGAATTTTTGGCAACGAACGCACCTGATCCACTCCATTGGACCCAAAACTCATGTTTTGGCGCATTTCGGACCGTTTCGTTACTGCCCGAAAGAAGATGCAAAAACGGCCGAACTGGCGCCATTAACGCACAAGTTCGCTAAACAAAGATGCGCCGAACTTTTTCGCAGCGAGCGCACCTAATCCACTCCATTGGACCTAAAACTCATGTTTTGGGCGTTTCGGACCGTTTCGTTACTGCCGAAAGCCGATGCAAAACTGGCCGAACTGGGGCCACTAACACAAAAGTTCGCTAAACGAAGTTCCGTTGGAACTTTTCACAACGAACACACCGATCCACTCCATTGGACCCAAAAAAAACTCATGTTTTGGCGCGTTTCGGACCGTTTCGTTACTGCACGAAAATCGATGCAAAACTGGCCGAACTGGCGCCATTAACGCCCAAGTTCGCTAAACGAAGTTCCGTTGGAACTTTTCACAACGAACGCACCGATCGACTCCATTGGACCCAAAACTCATGTTTTGGCGCGTTTCGGACCATTTCGTTACTGCACGAAAGTCGATGCAAAACTGGCCGAACTAGCGCCATTAACGCCCAAGTTCGCTAAATGAAGTTGAATCAGAATTTTTGGAAACGAACGCACCTGATCCACAACATTGGACCCAAAACTCATGGTTTGGGGCGTTTCAAACCGTTTCGTTACTGCCCGAAAGTAGATGGAAAACTTGCCGAACAGATTACAATAACGCACAAGTTCTTTAATCGAAGTTCCATTGGAACTTTTCGCAACGAACGCACCCAATTCACTCCATTGGACCCAAAACTCATGTTTTGGCGCACTTCGGCCCGTTTCGTTACTGCACGAAAGTCGATGCAAAACTAGCCGAACTGGTGCTATTAACGCACAAGTTCGCTAAACGAAGTTGCATCGGAATATTTCGCAACGAACGCATCTGATCTACTCCATTGGATCAAAAACTCATGTTTTGTCGCGTTTCGTACCGTTTCGTTACTGCACGAAGGTTGATGCAAAACTGGCCGAAATGGCGCCATTAACGCCCAAGTTCGCTAAATGAAGTTACGCCGGAATTTTGGCAATGAACGCACCTGATCAACTCCATTGGACCCAAAACTCATGTTTTGGGGCGTTTCAAACCGTTTCGTTACTGCCCGAAAGTCGATGGAAAACTTGCCGAACTCGCGCCATTAACGCACAAGTTCGCTAAACGAAGTTGCGTCGAAATTTCTCGCAACGAACGCACCTGACCCACTCCATTGGACCCAAAACTCATGTTTTGGAGTGTTTCGGACTGTTTCGTTACTGCACGAAAGTCGATGCAAAACTGGCCGAACTGGCGCCATTAACGCACAAGTTCGCTAAACGAGGATTTGTCAAAATATTTCGCAACGAGCGCACCTAATCCACTCCATTGGACCTAAAACTCATGCTTTGGAGCGTTTCAGGCCGTTTCATTACTGCACAAAAGTCGATGCAAAACTGGCCGAACTGGTGCCATTAACGCCCAAGTTCGCTAAACGAAGTTCAGTTGGAACTTTTCAGAACGAATGCACCGATCTACTCCATTTGACCCAAAACTCATGATTTGGCGCATTTGGGACCGTTTCATTACTGCACGAAAGTCGATGCAAAACTGGCCGAAGTGGCGCCATTAACGCACAAGTTCGCTAAGTGAAGTTGAATCGGAATTTTTGGCAACGAACGCCCCTGATCCACTCCATTGGACCCAAAACTCATGTTTTGGCACGTTTCAGCCCGTTTCGACTGCACGAAAGTCGATGCCAAACTGGCCGAACTGGCGCCATTAACGCACAAGTTCGCTAAACGAAGATGCGTCAAAATTTTTCGCAATGAGCGCACCTAATCTACTTCATTGGACCTAAAACTCATGTTTTGGGGCGTTTCGGACCGTTTTGTTACTCCCGAAAGTCGATGCAAAACTGGCCGAACTGGCGCCATTAACGCAAAAGTTCGCTAAATGAAGTTCCGTTGGAACTTTTCAGAACGAACGCACCGAACCACTCCATTGGACCCAAAACTAATGTTTTGGCACCTTTCGGACCATTTCGATACTGGACGAAAGTCGATACAACACTAGCCGAACTAGCACCATTAGAGCACAAGTTCGCTAAATGAAGTTGAATCGGAATTTTTGGCAACGAACGCACCTGATCCACTCCATTGGACCCAAAACTCATGTTTTGGCGCATTTGGGACCGTTTCGTTACTGCACGAAAGAAGATGCAAAAACGGCCGAACTGGCGCCATTAACGCACAAGTTCGCTAAACAAAGATGCGCCGAACTTTTTCGCAGCGAGCGCACCTAATCCACTCCATTGGACCTAAAACTCATGTTTTGGGCGTTTCGGACCGTTTCGTTACTGCCGAAAGTCGATGCAAAACTGGCCGAACTGGGGCCATTAACACAAAAGTTCGCTAAACGAAGTTCCGTTGGAACTTTTCACAATGAACGCACCGATCCACTCCATTGGACCCAAAAAAACTCATGTTTTGGCGCGTTTTGGACCGTTTCGTTACTGCACGAAAATCGATGCAAAACTGGCCGAACTGGCGCCATTAACGCCCAAGTTCGCTAAATGAAGTTGAATCGGAATTTTTGGAAACGAACGCACCTGATCCACTCCATTGGACCCAAAACTCATGGTTTGGGGCGTTTCAAACCGTTTCGTTACTGCCCGAAAGTCGATGGAAAACTTGCCGAACAGATTACATTAACGCACAAGTTCGCTAAATGAAGTTCCATTGGAACTTTTCGCAACGAACGCACCCAATTCACTCCATTGGACCCAAAACTCATGTTTTGGCGCATTTCGGCCCGTTTCGTTACTGCACGAAAGTCGATGCAAAACTAGCCGAACTGGTGCTATTAACGCACAAGTTCGCTAAACGAAATTGCATCGGAATATTTGGCAACGAACGCATCTGATCTACTCCATTGGACCGAAAACTCATGTTTTGGCGCGTTTCGTACCGTTTCGTTACTGCACGAAGGTTGATGCAAAACTGGCCGAAATGGCGCCATTAACGCACAAGTTCGCTAAATGAAGTTACGCTGGAGTTTTTGGCAATGAACGCACCTGATCCACTCCATTGGACCAAAAACTCATGTTTTGGCGCGTTTCGGACCATTTTGTTACTACACAAAAGTCGATGCAAAACCAGCCGAACTCGCGCCATTAACGCACAAGTTCGCTAAACGAAGTTGCGTCGAAATTTTTCGCAACGAACGCACCTGACCCACTCCATTGGACCCAAAACTCATGTTTTGGAGTGTTTCGGACTGTTTCGTTACTGCACGAAAGTCGATGCAAAACTGGCCGAACTGGCGCCATTAACGCACAAGTTCGCTAAACGAGGATTTGTCAAAATATTTCGCAACGAGCGCACCTAATCCACTCCATTGGACCTAAAACTCATGCTTTGGAGCGTTTCAGGCCGTTTCATTACTGCACGAAAGTCGATGCAAAACTGGCCGAACTGGCGCCATTAACGCCCAAGTTCGCTAAACGAACTTCCGTTGGAACTTTTCAGAACGAACGCAACGATCTACTCCATTTGACCCAAAACTCATGATTTGGCGCATTTGGGACCATTTCATTACTTCACGAAAGTCGATGCAAAACTGGCCGAAGTGGCGCCATTAACGCACAAGTTCGCTAAGTGAAGTTGAATTGGAATTTTTGGCAACGAACGCACCTGATCCACTCCATTGGACCCAAAACTCATGTTTTGGCGCGTTTCAGCCCGTTTCGACTGCACGAAAGTCGATGCCAAAGTGGCCGAACTGGCGCCATTAACGCACAAGTTCGCTAAACGAAGATGCGTCAAAATTTTTCGCAATGAGCGCACCTAATCCACTCCATTGGATCTAAAACTCATGTTTTGGGGCGTTTCGGACCGTTTCGTTACTCCCGAAAGTCGATGCAAAACTGGCCGAACTGGCGCCATTAACGCAAAAGTTCGCTAAATGAAGTTCCGTTGGAACTTTTCAGAACGAACGCACCGAACCACTCCATTGGACCCAAAACTAATGTTTTGGCACCTTTCGGACCGTTTCGATACTGCACGAAAGTCGATACAACACTAGCCGAACTAGCACCATTAGCGCACAAGTTCGCTAAATGAAGTTGAATCGGAATTTTTGGCAACGAACGCACCTGATCCACTCCATTGGACCCAAAACTCATGTTTTGGCGCATTTCAGACCGTTTCGTTACTGCACGAAAGAAGATGCAAAAACGGCCGAACTGGCGCCATTAACGCACAAGTTCGCTAAACAAAGATGCGCCGAACTTTTTCGCAGCGAGCGCACCTAATCCACTCCATTGGACCTAAAACTCATGTTTTGGGCGTTTCGGACCGTTTCGTTACTTCCGAAAGTCGATGCAAAACTGGCCGAACTGGGGCCATTAACACAAAGTTCGCTAAACGAAGTTCCGTTGGAACTTTTCACAACGAACGCACCGATCCACTCCATTGGACCCAAAAAAACTCATGTTTTTGCGCATTTCGGACCGTTTCGTTACTGCACGAAAATCGATGCAAAACTGGCCGAACTGGCGCCATTAACGCCCAAGATCGCTAAATGAAGTTGAATCGGAATTTTTGGAAACGAACGCACCTGATCCACTCCATTGTACCCAAAACTCATATTTTGGGGCGTTTCGGACCGTTTCGTTACTGCCCGAAAGTCGATGCAAAACTTGCCGAACAGATTACATTAACGCACAAGTTCGCTAAACGAAGTTCCGTTGGAACTTTTCGCAACGAACGCACCCAATTCACTCCATTGGACCTAAAACTCATGTTTTGGCGCATTTCGGCCCGTTTCGTTACTGCATGAAAGTCGATGCAAAACTGGCCGAACTGGCACTATTAACGCACAAGTTTGCTAAACGAAGTTGCATCAGAATATTTGGCAACGAACACACCTGATCTACTCCATTGGACCCAAAACTCATGTTTTGGCGCGTTTCGGCCCGTTTCGACTGCACCAAAGTCGATGCCAAACTGACCGAACTGGCGCCATTAACGCACCTAATCCACTCCATTGGACCTAAAACTCATGTTTTGGGCGTTTCGGACCGTTTCGTTACTGTCGAAAGTCGATGCAAAACTGGCCGAACTGGGGCCATTAACACAAAAGTTTGCTAAATGAAGTTCCGTTGGAACTTTTCACAACGAACGCACCGATCCACTCCATTGGACCCAAAAAAACTCATGTTTTGGCGCGTTTCGGACCGTTTCGTTACTGCACGAAAATCGATGCAAAACTGGCCGAACTGGCTCCATTAACGCCCAAGTTCGCTAAACGAAGTTCCGTTGGAACTTTTCACAACGAACGCCCCGATCGACTCCATTGGACCCAAAACTCATGTTTTGGCGCGTTTCGGACCATTTCGTTACTGCACGAAAGTCGATGCAAAACTGGCCGAACTAGCGCCATTAACGCCCAAGTTCGCTAAATGAAGTTGAATCGGAATTTTTGGAAACGAACGCACCTGATCCACTCCATTGGACCCAAAACTCATGGTTTGGGGCGTTTCAAACCGTTTCGTTACTGCCCGAAAGTTTGTGAAAAACTTGCCGAACAGATTACATTAACGCACAAGTTCGCTAATCGAAGTTCCATTGGAACTTTTCGCAACGAACGCACCCAATTCACTCCATTGGACCCAAAACTCATGTTTTGGCGCATTTCGGCCCGTTTCGTTACTGCACGAAAGTCGATGCAAAACTAGCCGAACTGGTGCTATTAACGCACAAGTTCGCTAAACGAAGTTGCATCGGAATATTTGGCAACGAACGCATCTGATCTACTCCATTGGATCGAAAACTCATGTTTTGTCGCGTTTCGTACCGTTTCGTTACTGCACGAAGGTTGATGCAAAACTGGCCAAAATGGCGCCATTAACGCCCAAGTTCGCTAAATGAAGTTACGCCGGAATTTTGGCAATGAACGCACCTGATCCACTCCATTGGACCGAAAACTCATGTTTTGGGGCGTTTCAAACCGTTTCGTTACTGCCCGAAAGTCGATGGAAAACTTGCCGAACTCGCGCCATTAACGCACAACTTCGCTAAACGAAGTTGCGTCGAAATTTTTCGCAACGAACGCACCTGACCCACTCCATTGGACCCAAAACTCATGTTTTGGAGTGTTTCGGACTGTTTCGTTACTGCACGAAAGTCGATGCAAAACTGGCCGAACTGGCGCCATTAACGCACAAGTTCGCTAAACGAGGATTTGTTAAAATATTTCGCAACGAGCGCACCTAATCGACTCCATTGGACCTAAAACTCATGCTTTGGAGCGTTTCAGGCCGTTTCATTACTGCACGAAAGTTGATGCAAAACTGGCCGAACTGGCGCCGTTAACGCCCAACTTAGCTAAAGGAAGTTCCGTTGGAACTTTTCAGAACGAACGCACCTATCTACTCCATTTGACCCAAAACTCATGTTTTAGCGCATTTGGGACCGTCGTTACTGCACGAAAGTCGATGCAAAACTGGCCGAAGTGGTGCCATTAACGCACAAGTTCGCTAAATGAAGTTGAATCAGAATTTTTGGCAACGAACGCACCTGATCCACTCCATTGGACCCAAAACTCATGTTTTGGCGCGTTTCGGCCCGTTTCGACTGCATGAAAGTCGATGCAAAACTGGCCGAACTGGCGCCATTAACGCACAAGTTCGCTAAACGAAGATGCGTCGAAATTTTTTGCAACGAGCGCACCTTATCCACTCCATTGGAACTAAAACTCATGTTTTGGGGCGTTTCGGACCGTTTCGTTACTGCCTGAAAGTCGATGCAAAACTGGCCGAACTGGCGCCATTAACGCAAAAGTTCGCTAAACGAAGTTTCGTTGGAACTTTTCACAACGAACGCACCGAACCACTCCATTGGACCCAAAACTAATGTTTCGGCGCCTTTCAGACCGTTTGGATACTGCACGAAAGTCGATGCAAAACTAGCCGAACTAGCACCATTAACGCACAAGTTCGCTAAATGAAGTTGAATCAGAATTTTTGGCAACGAACGCACCTGATCCACTCCATTGGACCCAAAACTCATGTTTTGGCGCATTTCGGACCGTTTCGTTACAGCACGAAAGAGGATGCAAAAACGGCCGAACTGGCGCCATTAACGCCCAAGTTCGCTAAATGAAGATACGTCTAAATTTTTCGCAGCGAGCGCACCTAATCCACACCATTGGACCTAAAACTCATGTTTTGGGGCGTTTCGGACCGTTTCCATACTGCACGAAAGTCGATGCAAAACTGGCCGAACTAGCACCATTAACGCACAATTTCCCTAAATGAAGTTGAATTGGAATTTTTGGCAACGAAAGCACCTGATCCACTCCATTGGACCCAAAACTCATGTTTTTGCGCATTTCAGACCGTTTCGTTACTGCACGAAAGAAGATGAAAAACGGCCGAACGGGCGCCATTAACGCCCAAGTTCGCTAAACGAAGATGCGTCGAAATTTTTCACAGCGAGCGCGCCTAATCCACTCCAATGGACCTAAAACTCATATTTTGGGGCGTTTCGGACCGTTTCGTTACTGCCCGAAAGTCGATGCAAAACTGGCCGAACTGGCGCCATTAACGCAAAAGTTCGCTAAACGAAGTTCCGTTGGAACTTTTCACAAGGAACGCACTGATCCACTCCATTGGACCCAAAACTTATGTTTTGGCGTGTTTTGGACCGTTTTGTTACTGCACGAAAGTCGATGAAAAACTTGCCGAAATGGCGCCATTAACGCACAAGTTCGCTAAATGATGTTGAATCAGAATTTTTGGCAACGAACGCACCTGATCCACTCCATTGGACCTAAAACTCATGTTTTGGCGCGTTTCGGCCCGTTTCGACTGCACGAAAGTCGATGCAAAACTGGCCGAACTGGCGCCATTAACGCACAAGTTCGCTAAACGAACTTGCGTCGAAATTTTTCGCAAAGAGCGCACCTGACCCACTCCATTGGACCCAAAACTCATGTTTTGGGGCGTTTCGGACCGTTTTGTTACTGCACGAAAGTCGATGCAAAACTGGCTGAATTGGCGCCATTACCGCACAAGTTTGCTAAACGAAGATTTGTCAAAATATTTCGCAACGAGCGCACCTAATCCACTCCATTGGACGTAAAACTCATGCTTTGGAGCGTTTCAGGCCGTTTCGTTACTGCACGAAAGTCGATGCAAAACTGGCCGAACTAGCGCCATTAACGCCCAAGTTCGCTAAACGAAGTTCCGTTGGAACTTTTCAGAACGAACGCACCGATCTACTCCATTTGACCCAAAACTCATGTTTTGGCGCATTTGGGACCGTTTCGTTACTGCACGAAAGTCGATGCAAAACTGTTCGAAGTGGCACCATTAACGCACAAGTTCGGTAAATGAAGTTGAATCGGAATTTTTGGCAACGAACGCACCTGATCCACTCCATTGGACCAAAAACTCATGTTTTGGGGCGTTTCGGACCGTTTCGTTACTGCCCGAAAGTCGATGCAAAACTGGCCGAACTAGCGCCATTAACGCAAGAGTTCGCTAAATGAAGTTCCGTTGGAACTTTTCACAACGAATGCACCGAACCACTCTATTGGACCCAAAACTAATGTTTTGGCACCTTTCGGACCGTTTCGATATTGCACGAAAGTCGATGCAAAACTGGCCGAACTAGCACCATTAACGCACAAGTTCGCTAAATGAAGTTGAATCAGAATTTTTGGCAACGAACGCACCTGATCCACTCCATTGGACCCAAAACTCATGTTTTGGCGTCTTTCGGACCGTTTTGTTACTGCACGAAAGTCAATGCAAAACTTGCTGAACTGGTGCCATTAACGCACAAGTTCGCTAAACGAAGATGCGTCGAAATTTTTCGCAAAGAGCGCACCTAATGAATGGGAGGATGATGAGGACATCCCTCCCAACGATATACCCATGCCTACTACGCAGCAAGGACCAATGACAAGAGCTCGTGCACGAGAGCTAAATTATCAGGTAAACTCTTTCCTCGCTGTTCATAAACCATCATCCATGAATGGGGTACTACTAAATTCGTGTGATGCTTTTCTTATTCTTAGGAACATGGGACATGAACCAGATTGGAGGGAGAGCAAACACGACATGAAAGCGAGTGTGGATGATCAGATCGGACCATACCGGTTCGGACCTCCAGGAAGGGGTAACTTCGGAAGGTCATAACTCTTAGCTCCAAATATTGTTTGAAGCCCATGAGTACTTGTTCAAAAGCTCCTGAAGTCTACTTTCATACGGATCCAACCTCAAGATGAAATTCCAAAGGAGTTAAGCAGAATCGCCAAAATGACGTTCAGTCTTCCAGTCTTGGGCTGAGGCCCTTGTATCTAGTTCAGCACACTAGGGGCCCATTCTAAGTTAGGGTTTACACCCCGCACGCCTCTTGGCTGCCCCCCCACCTATATAAACCACCAGCAGCCACCATTTGACACTTGGGTTTTGTTTGGTTGTAAGTTTAGCTGTTGCTGCTTCCTTGTAAACGCGTGTGTCGATTAGACCACCCGATTTGCTTGATTCAGAATCCTAACTTCGTGTGTATCAGATTTATCCTTTGGGCAAGGTCTGTATGCTGTTTGCTTGTCCCCTTGTTCTTGCTTGTTCTTCAATTTGCTTGCAGGTTCAAGGTTGTTCTTGGCACAGCAAGAACAACACAAATTGGAGGCGGTGTAACTGTCGCTAAGGCGCAGCGCAGCCCTTGTGGTGTTGTAGTTGGGTAGCCCAACGTCGATCCTCCTCAAATCGAGTTATCCCCCACTCTCATCGAAAGATCGGGAGCAAACCCCAGCGGGTTCCATCATTCACGCACAAGTTCGCTAAACAAAGTTCCGTTGGATTTTTTCGCAACGAACGCATCGATCCACTCCGTTGGACTAAAAACTTATGTTTTGGGGCGTTTCGGACCGTTTCATCACTGCACAAAAGTCGATGCAAAACTGGCCGAATAGGTGCCATTAACGCACAAGTTCGCTAAATGAAGTTGCGTCGAAATTTTTCGCAACGAACGCACCTAATCCACTCCATCGGACCTAAAACTCATATTTTGGGGCGTTTCGGACCGTTTCGTTACTGCCTGAATGTCGATACAAAACTGGCCAAACTGGCGCCATTAATGCAAAAGTTCGCTAAATGAAGTTCCGTTGGAACTTTTCGCAACGAACGCACCCGATCGACTACATTGGACCCAAAACTCATGTTTTGGCACGTTTCTGACCGTTTCGTTACTACGAAAGTCGATGCAAAACTGGCCGAACTGGCGCCATTAACGCGCAAGTTCGCTAAACGAATTTCTGTTGGAAATTTTCGCAACGAACGCACCCGATCCACTCCATTGGACGCAAAACTAATGTTTTGGGCGTTTCGGACCGATTCGTTACTGCACGAAAGTCGCTGCAAAACTTGCCGAACAGGTGCCATTAACGCACAATTTCGCTAAACGAAGTTGCGTTAAAAATTTTCGCAACGAATGCCCCTGATCCACTCCATTGGACCTAAAACTCATGTTTTGGGGCATTTCGGACCATTCCGTTACTGCATGAAAGTCTATGCAAAACTTGCCGAACTGGCGCCATTAACGCACAAGTTCGATAAACGAAGTTCCGTTGGAACTTTTCGCAATGAACGCACCTGATCCACTCCATTGAACCCAAAACTCATGTTTTGCCACGTTTCGGACCGTTTCGTTACTGCACGAAAGTCGATGCAAAACTGGCCGAACTAGCGCCATTAACGCACAAGTTCGTTAAACAAAGTTCTGTTCGAACTTTTCACAAAGAATGCACCCGATCCACTCCATTGGACCCAAAACTCATGTTTTTGCGCGTTTTGGACCATTTCCTGACTGCACGAAAGTCGATGCAAAACTGGCCGAACTTGCAGTATTAACGTACAAGTTCGCTAAACGAAGGTGCACCAAAATTTTTCGCAACGAACGCACGTGACCCTCTCCATTGGACCCAAAACTCATGTTTTGGGGTGTTTTGGACCGATTCGTTACTGCACGAAAATCGATGCAAAACTTGCCGAACATATGCAATTAACACACTGTCGGTGTTTAACCGGCTGCCCACCGAGGGATATACCCAAGGTGGTAAGTTTTGGGTGAGGGAACGCCGAGATCAAGAACTCGAAGGTGCAAAGAACACAAGACTTTAGACAGGTTCGGGCCGCGCGGAGCGTAACACCCTACGTCCTGTATGGTGGTTTGTATTCTCTTTGGTGTATAACAATGCGAACTTGGACTCTATAGTGCGGAGCCATGCGTCAGCATCAAGGGGCTCGTCTGCTTTATGGAACAGTGGGGGCTTAGTGCTAAGAAAGTCTTGGTAACTAGCCGATGTGGGTTCATCACGACTTCAAGACTGGTGATGAAATTGGCCCATCTGAGCCTGTACTAGCTGGTTCAGAAGTTCCGTTTGTCGAGCCATGACTTCTACTAGATTTGGCGGGGCTGGTGGCGGTTGTTGGGAACCGCTAGTTTGGTCTGCCCGGAAACCTTCCGGGGTTCCACGAGTAGCTCCAACCATCTGAAACAAAGGAGATATCCATTATCAACTATATTCTTACTCCTATTTTCAGATGATACACGACCGTTAAACAGATATGTAAGTCACATATTCTGTTTAACCAACTCAAATAGAAAGGCAAGATTTCGATATGAACCATAGGACTCAAGCTTAGATGTCAAGCAGAAATGGATTATCCTTAATATATTACATTAGGGTGGTTCGATTGCGACGGGTCAAGCCATACATACACATGCCATAAATATATTATAGCAAATGGCCTTGGGTCCAGATATACTACTCACTACCTATGTCACAACATTCTACACTAGGTACATCTGAAAGATCGATGATTTAGAGGACTGGCTGCCGGAAGAGGAGTGATCTGGCTGAGGGTTGGGTTTTGGGTTTCCGCGCTCGGAGTCGAGATCAGAAACTCCCTCGATTTCCTATGGGTCTTCTTCTTCGCCTTCAGGTGCTACAGGTACGCAGGAGGTACTGGCTGTTGCTGAAGTTCATCGATGTGAGCATGGGCATCGTCAACCTCAAGGATAAGGTTGTGAATTTGCTCCTGGAGGAACTTGATAATAGTGTTATGTTGAGTGATTATGGCATCACTCATTGATCTGATCCTCCCGGTGAAGAATGGTCTCATCCCGTGCTGCGATAATTTCCTCCTTCTCGGTAACCAAGGCTTAAAGCTCTATTATTTGAGTGACCTGTCGATCAGCATTTTGATAGTGGCCTTGAGCTATACCAGTCAATTGACCCATACCGCGGCATAGCAGGATTTGATAGTGATGTTGAACATTCATAAACCTGATGGTACCACGGAGTGTTTTTTCAGCTGAATCTCCCAACATGTGACCATAATGGGCTATCCTGAAATTTCACTCAGGATCACTAGAATCTATTGCAGGGAATAGGCCAATAGGATACCCTGCAACTTCCATGGGGTGCTGGTTGTAGAAGATGTGGATGGCCTCCAGAGCTGCAGTCTCGATGGTGTCGACAAGACGATAACCAACCACATCAACCTCGATGGGCTGCCACTGAGAACGAAAAGGGTGCTGAGGAATAGTCATCTTGACTCTGCACCGGGGAACACCCTCCTCTCTATACTCCACTCCATCGTACTGGGGAGGCTCGGTGTAGAAGAATAGATTAAGTGATTCCCATAAAAGATGGGGAAAACCCACCCAGTGCAAGGCATTGGTATGGAGATGCCCTGCATGATCCCAGAAGATGTTTGAAGGAGCCGCCATCTGAAACAAGAATTCATATGGTGAGATTTGGAAGAATACTGAAAATCCAACTAAGGCTGTCACAAGAATCCTATTAAAACCATACTAAAGATAGACAACACTTTACCTGTCCTTAAAAGAACAACACATTCAAGCATTCATTTTGTTTATTAATGGATTATGCATGCACGTACTATTTGACCTCACAACCAAAACAACTGCCGAATATCTTCGGACTTACGTGGTTAATTTCGGTGGCATAACACATACGTCTCTCACTAATATCTAGTCGATAAGTCCTATCCGTCTTAACCTCTTAATCGCGGTTAGTATACCTGCAGAAGACCACATTTATATAATCTGAACCTTTCATGGCAGCACGACATGAAAGCATCTCCAAACAGTACTTTTCGCTATAGAAACAGCATCTGTACCATTATCGCTGTACAGACAACGTTAACATACGTCATCGGAACAACGTATTCACGGGGGTACCGTATAAAACGGGGGTATGAACAGCGATCGCCATACCCTGCGCCGAACCATATACTCCCAAAATACTCAACCTAAGTTGATATATTGGTAGCATCTCAAGTAGGCCACTGCTTGAGAAACAGCGTTCGGTTCGCATCACCGACGGGAAGACCAAGCTCCCTCAGTTGGCTGAGGATCCTTACCTTCTTACCTTATCATCGAAGGTGTCGTTACAGAAAGTAAAGTTGGGTTATGCATGAATTTAAGTTTTGACAGAAAGTAGTGCTGCAAGTTAGAGCTGTACTCTTTACATATATATATTAGTAGCCACCTGATTACTCCCATATAAATCCCTAGGGCTTTGCGTTCTAAGCACCATCCTTAACGAATCCAACATACTTCGTAAATTCATTTGTTAAGCAAGTTTTTATCCTGAAACATTTTTAAGAGCTGCTGCGGTGTAAGAGTAAACCTACAGCTCTGATACCAGCTGTGGCAGAACCGCCTGAATTATTCCGGCTCAAGTGCGCTAGTCATCGCTATCCAGGCGATACTAACTCAACGCACTTCAGACGGAACAACCCATTGGTCTGTCAGGTCTTCACCCGATGCAACCACGGTTCAACAGGATCGAAGCAGGTTTACCTCGCACGAAGGCGAGTTTACAATCATACAATAGCTCACCAACTTTTAATTCATAGAAAATTAAATATTATTACAAACCGTTTCAAACTTTAGTACACGTATACAAATATTTTTTTAAAACCACAAGCTATGCAAGCTTGTGGGGAGTCACAGCGGAAGAAAAATTGTCACGCGACTACACACGTCGCGAAAGTTGACACCAAATTCAGCCCAAACATGGTGTCATTCCGGAGGTCACTGCCAGCCGGGGACGGATCCCACTCCACGAACCAGCCAAACGGAACAGAGGTGGCCATGCTGGACCATCCGTGGGGTTCTTAAAGGTCATACCTGAAAATAGACTAGCAAGACTGAGTATAATAATACTCAGCAAGACTTAACCGGAATCGGGTATACTTAGCCCATAACTAGACCATGGAGGATTTGAGAGGCTCTGGTTTTCTTTTGCTGAAAAGCAACAAAGAGTATGATCTAACTTCCATGTTTTAGCTTTCAAATTCGAGTTTGATTAACCATTCTAGGTAAGCACCTATACTAGACAAGCAAGATAGAGATTAGCATCCATCAAGATTATTCCAACTGTGATACTCAGGTAATTAGTATTGTCACATCCTCAATTTTAGTATGATGTTGTGTGCAAAATATGGTGAAAGTATGTTTAAAAAAATTAAATGCTAAGAAAAAGGGTTGGTTTTATAAAATTATAAACTTATAAAGGTCCTTAGTGTTAAATAGATAAGAATAGGAAGAGGAATTCAAATACATAAAGGTTGTTTTGGCAAAAGTCAAAAACTTATGTGTAAATCGTAAATATAGGTGAAACTATACTTTGGATATATATGTAGTGTAGTTTTTAAATAGGATTTATATAAAGTTTGGAAACTTTGCTAAGTTTTATATTAACTCCAAATCCTTAGCTCTTCTGTGGATGAACCTTAAAGAAAAGTTGTACATTTTGAAAAACCTTACGTTTTTGCTTTTGGACCCATCTTCATTTGAGCTCTGGTTTGAAAGTTATTTGGGCATTATAGTGGGGTCCCTGTATTTTCTGAAATTAGCAACTGGGTCCTCCTTCGTCTACCTCTCTCCCCCTCTCCTCTGTTTCTCTGCCGCGCGCCACCGCCGCTCTGCCAGCCATGTGATAGAGCCGAAGTGCCCGATCTTTCGGTGAGTGGAAATAATTTCGACTTGATGGAAGTAGACCCTCACGATCCGACTACGACGAGCGAACCCAAAGTGCCAATGCAATCGCTGAACCAACTTTCTGTGGTTACCGACCTTGTTGGTGCAAGATCAGCCTGATCACGAAGATCAATTCCTGTTCGCAATCAAAGAACGAACAAGAACAAGAAGCGAGCAATCTATATATCACTCGAAGGTGGAGTTCTGCAATACACGAGGACAGCGCTGATTGGCGCATGTTCAGGAGTAGCTAAAGCTAGATGTAAAACAAAACTCAAGTCTGAAAATTAAAGAGGAGTCTATCTAAATAGGGGACGCAGCCCCTGGCGGCCAGGAGGGGTGGTGTGCTACAGTACCGCGGGTACTGTTCACGCCTAGGGTTGCGAAGGTTGGGCCTCCTGTTGGGCCAACTGCTATTCTTCTGGGCCTTCGTTCTTCAATAGCATGATGTAGTTCAATTCTCTCGCACGGGCCCGAGTAATTGGCCTAAGTGTAGGGGATGGTGCCTGCGCCTGGAGTGGAGGTGCGCCTGGTGGTGTAGGCGGCGCCTGGAATGCTTCTGGTGCTGCTGATGTGGATGTTCTTGTATTGTAGTTGATGTCCTCATCACCATGTGCCGTGCACTTCCCCGCCCCAGCGCTGCTCTACGCCTGGCCACATGCCGCCCCAGCACCTGCCCCGCCGCTCCCCGGCCTCGCGCTGGCTTCTTCCCATCCTGCCATGTCACCAGGTTGTCTGCCCGAGCCGCCTCTCGCCGCTGCTCGCCGTCGCAGCAACTCCAGCGCCACCTTCTACTGCCTGCAGCTCCCACGTGCCGCTCTCCGGCCGGCCGCCGCCGCAGCTCTCCCCGCTGTCCTCTTCTTTGCGCGCCACGCTACCCCCACCTCTGCCCGAACTACGCCGTGGCCGCCATGCACGCCGCCGGCTGCCAGCTCTAGCTCCCGCGCGACCCCATCTTAGTCCAGACTCCGAACACTACCTGGAGCTTCTTGCGTGCCTGCTCTTGCATTTGCACACACTATTTGCGCTCAATTTCTCCTGCTCCGACCACCACACTTCACCGGACATCGTCCGCGGCTTCGGCTCACCGTCGGCAGCCCCCACCACCGCTCCCCACCCCCGATCCGAAGCACAAACAGCACTGCCGTGACCCACTGCAGCTCACTGAGTGAACCAATCCTAGTTTCCTCCACCAGAACTGCCGGACCACAGTGCCGACGAGCCCCTTCCTCCGCCGCCGCACGGCCTCACCGTCACCCCACCGTTGCAGAGCCTCTGGACCCCGACCAAGGGCACCAATAGCACCACGTCATCCCCCTGAAGCGATCTCGCCCCTCCTTCACCGCCCTTCGTCGCCCTAGCCCGCAAAACACCGGCCGCAATCACCGCCGGTAAGAACCCGACGTCCATCCCATCGTTGAGCACCACCCTCCGCTCTGTCTCCGACAAAATTGAGTACGGGAATAGCATCCCCACCCTCTCCCGGTGCTCATGCGCGCCTTGTCCCTCCATGTTCGCCGGCCCCTCACGGGGACCATGAGCGCGCCATCACGGCCGCCGCCACACCTCGCCGCCGGGCATGTTCTACCCCTGCTCGTCGAGCACATCACCCCCCAACCATCACTACATGTCCCGTAGGTCATGCTGGGCCCGTCCATCCTCGCCGGAGACCTCGCTGTCGACGAGAACACGCCAGAGCAGATCCACCGGCGACGTCGGGGAGAGTCAAGGGCTTATCTGTGAATAGTTTTCCTATTCTAAGGGTCCATATGCAAGAAACCAAGGACCATAGTGTAAACCCCCTTGTTATTTCATGTGTGCAGAGCAGCTGACTGGTAAAATTCGTAGGAAATTGTAGGAAACTCCAAAAATTGTCAAACTGGTTTTGTTGGAAATTAGGATTCAAGCTCTACAACTTTTATTAATGAAGTTTGGGTTGAAACTAAATACTTTTGAATCTAATTTAAACCTAAGTAAAAGGGGTATTTGATACATAACTCTTGCATACAAGCTTAACTTCTTATGATTTTTGGTAGGTAGCATCTTTAGGTCATGTGTGAGCTTCTGTAAAAGTTTCAAGCTTAGCACTGTTTTGTAGTTTAAGTTCTTTTAAATTTGGGCACTTCAAATTTGAAATGGTTTGAATTTAATTAGGCATGTTCCTAAGACTTCTGTGGTTAGATCTTTTGACCATAACTTAATAGATTGATAATTAGTTCATAGTTAAATTTTCAAGACTTTAGAGTTCTATTTACTCAAGGTTTGAATTTAAACTTGAAGTTTGAATTCAAATTCAAATATTTTAGTTTCTACTTCCAGAAGATTATGAAAAATTCACCATAAGCTTATTATTGGAAATAAACTTATCCACAAAAATGCAAGGTTAGAATCTTTATAATTTTCAAAATAAAAATCCAACTGGTCGAATTATTTCAAAATAATTCCAATAAAATGACATAACTTAAATGTAGATAATAGTTTGCAATCCCACCCCCTTGTTACATGAGTTTATGTGCACTAATTTATTGGATTGCAACTTTATCGTGAAATAAAAACCTTAATTCAAGCACCATCACATTTAAATCCTTGCATACCATGTAGAACCGACGACACTCGACGATGGAGACTACGAGCTAATCCTGGAACAAGACCAAGGATTTTCTGAAGACCCAACAAACGTCGCCGTGACTCCAACTGAAGCTCCGAACCAAAGTTCGGAAATCTCTGACAATCCTGCCCCCAACCCCACTCAAGAAGGCAAGCCCCAATGCATACCCCAGTATTTCAATTTATTACCATTTTACTTATATTATATATCTTGCATTACGTATAGGAGTTGAAATGAAACCCTAGTTGCATAAATCCTAGGAATCCAATGTATTGTACCTAAGTCCTTATCGCATAGACGCTCTGCTAAATAGGACCGGTAAAAGTCGAGTGATCTCCTGCCACTCGCGCGATATAGGAGTTGCATGTTTACTATTCTACAATCACTTTAAGGATAATGGATAGGGTCATGTGCAGTATCATGACCTGGAGGTTTACCCTGTCTGTGTTGACAAAAGTTGATAAGGTCGCAGTGTGTGGTAGTGGTGGCTTAGCGTTTGAAAATACTAGCCACATGCCGGGAAATATGGTAAAGCGGTAAGCGTAGTACCTGAATGGCCCGGCAAATGGACATTTCTCCACCACTCGATTATTTTGATTTCTGTTGTACACACGCACCGACGTGTGGGATTGCGTTCTGCATAGCAGACAGAAGTACGATCATGTAGTCGCGCTACAGACGTACGTCCTGCACAATTGGTGTGCGTACGATCCTGCAGTCGCTTGTGGTGGCCCTGATCCATAACCCGGAATATGAGGGAAACAGTTGATTCGGAATGATCTTTGGATGTTCCAAGCGTGTGAGTTAGGTTTACCCTTGCAAGGTTTGAAAATTGATTCAGAATCGTTCGTCTCTCGCGGAAATTGAGACTGATTATTCCTTCTGCCACATAGAGTAAGAACTGTAACTATTGATGGAATAATCCTGATGAATGCTAATCTCTACCTTGCTTGCCTAGTGTAGGTGCTTACCTAGAATGGATAATCAAATTAGAATTTGAAAGCTAAAATTTGAAAGTAGATCATACTCTTTGTTGCTTTTCAGCTGAAATGAAACCCAGAACCATTTCAGGCCTTCATGAGTCTAATTACGGGTTAAGTATACCCAATTCCGGGTAAGCCTTGCTGAGTATTAGTATACTCAGTCTTGCTAGTGAATCTTTTAGGTAGAACCCATGAGAACCCTACGGATATTTCTGCATGGCCAACTTCTGTTCCGTTTGGCTTGTCCGTGGAGTGGGATCCGTCCCCGGCTGGCAGTGACCCTCCTGAGTGACACCAAGATTTGGGCTGAGTACGGTGTCAACCTTCGCGACATGCGTAGTCGCGTGTTTATGTTCCTTCCGCTGTGAACTTGGGCAAGCTGTGTAGCTTGTCGTGTTAAACACGGTTTGTGTAAGTTTACATTAAGTTTGAAAAAGGTTTGTAATAATATTTGCGTTTCTATAAATTAAAAGTTGATGAGCTGTGCTGTGATTGTAAACTCGCCTTCGTGCGAGGTAAACCTGCTCGATCTTGTTGAACCGTGGTTGTATCGGGCGGAGACCCGACAGACCAATGGGTTGTTCCGTTTGAAGTGCGTTGAATTAATGTCGGCTGTATAGCGATGATTAACGCACTTGAGCCGGAATAATTCAGGCAGTTCTGCCACAGCTGGTATCAGAGCTGTAGGTTTACTCTTACAACTGCAGTAGCTCTTAAAAAGTGTTTTCGGGATAAAATTGGCCCAACACATGTATTTACAACGTGCGTTGGATTCGTTAAGGCTGTGCTTAGATCGTAAAGCCCTAGGGACTTATATGGGAATGATCAGGTGGCTATTGGTATATATATATATATAGATAGCTCTAACATGCAGCAGTACTTTCTGTCAAAACTTAAATTTGTGTATAATCCAACCTTACTTTCTGTAACGACACCTTCGATGGTAATGTAAGAAGGTAAGGATCCTCAGCTAACTGGGGAGTTAGCCTTCCCGTCGGTGATGCGAACCGAACGCTGTTTCTCAAGCAGTGGCCTACTTGAGATGCTGCCAATATATCAACTTAGGTTGGTTATATTGGGAGTATCTGGTTCGGCGAAGGGTGTGGCGATTGCTGTTCATACCCCCGCATTTTGCGGTACCCGCGTGAATACATTGTTTAACGTCATATGTTAACATCGTCTGTACGGCGGTAATGGTACAGATGCTGTTTCTATAGCGAACAGTACTATTTGGGGACGCTTTCATGTCGTGCTGCCATGAAAGGTTCATGTTATATATATGTAGTCTTTTGCAGGTACACTAACCACGATTAATAGGTTAAGACGGATAGGGCTTATTGACTAGTTATTAATGAGAGATGTATGGGAATGCCACCAAAATTAACCGCGTAAGTCCGAAGATATTCAACAGTTGTTTTTGGTTGTGAGGTCGAATAGTACGTGCATGCATAATTCATCATTAAATAAGTGAATGCATGATATGGGTTTTTCTTTTAAGATGTATAGAGTGTTGTCTACCTTTAGGATGGGTTAATAGGATTTTTGTAGTAGCTCTAAGTTGAGTACCTTAAGCATCCATCTGATTTCCAGTCTTTGCTATTATCAGAATCAATCATTTCGTTCCGTTTACCTTGTGAGTTCTCAACCGGGTAAACATATCTCACCATTTGCATTCTTATTGCAGATGGCAGCCCCTTCAAACATCTTTTGGGATCCGGCAGGGCATCTCCACACAAATGCCTTGCATTGGGGGGGTTTTCCTCATCTTCTCTGGGAATCACTAAGCTCGTTTCTTTACACCAAGCCCCCACAATATGATGCAGTAGAATATCAGGAAGAAGTTGTTCGTCGATGTCGAGTCAGAATGACTATTCCTCAACATCCCTTCCGCTCCCAATGGCAACCCATCAAAGTTGATGTGGTAGGTTATCGTATAGTTGATACGATTGAGGGAGCAGCTCTGGAAGCCATCTACCTTTTCTGCAACCAGCATCCAAGGGAAGTTGTAGGACAGCCTATCGGACTATTCCCTACAACAGATCTCAACGATCCTGAGTGGAATCTCAAGGTAGTCCCTGAAAGTCACAGGTTGGAAGGCTCAACGGAGGAGGCGCTTCAGGGTACTATGCGGTTCATGAATGTTCAGCATCATTAACAACTTCTGCTACATCGCGGTATGGGTCAATTGATCAATATCACGCAGGGTCATTTCAGGAATACTGACCGACAAGTCACCCAGATTGTGCAGCTACAAGCCTTGGTGACAGAGAAAGATGAAATCATCACTACTCGAGAGGAGACTATTCATCACCGGGAAGATCAAATCAACAAGAGTGACGCAATGATCACCCAACGCAACACGATCATTGAGTTCCTCCAGGAACAAATCCATGACCTCATCCTCAAGGTTCATGATGCCCAAGCCCAAAACAATGAACTCCAATAGCAGCCAGCACCTCCTGCTGTACCAGCACCCGAAGCCGAAGAAGAAGATCCAGAGGAAATTGAGGGAGTTTCAGACCTCGATTCTGAGCATGGAGATCCTGTCCTGAGTCCCCATCACTCCTCTTCAGGCAGTCAGTCATCCATGGGCAACTACGATGACTTTTAGTCTTGTTTGAGTTGGTGACATCCTAGTTGTAATTAGTGTAGAAAAAAATGTGACATAGGTAGTGCGTAGTCTACCTAGATCTAGAGCCACTTGTTGTGTTATATGTGGCATGTGTACTTATGAAATGGCTTGCAGTAGTTAAAGTGCCCTGATGTAAGATATAAGGACCACTAGTGTTTGAGTAGTAATCTAAACCTCGTGCTTTACCATCTTGCTCAATATCCTTGCATCTGAAATGAGTCGATTGAATGGAACATATGAATTACATTCCTATTTGGTAATTGTATATCATCTGAAATTGGAGTAAGGATATGGTTGATAATGGATATCTCCTTTGTTTCAGATGGTTGGAGCCACTCGCGGAACCCCGGAAGGTTTCCGGGCAGATCAGGCCAGCGGTTCTCAGCAACTGCCACCGCCACCTCCAAATCTAGCCGAGGTCATGGCCCAACAAACAGAACTCCTCAATCAGCTTGTGCAGGCTGAAATGGGCCAATTCCATTACCAGTCCCGAGGCCGAGATGAACCTCTATCGGCCAGTTATCAAGACTTCCTCAGCACCCAGCCTCCGCTGTTCCATAAGGCGGACGAGCCCCTTGACGCTGACGCTTGGCTCCGTACCATCGAGTCCAAGTTCGCCTTATTATCTGCCCAATGTTCAGATAAGAACAAAGTGCTATTTGCAGCTCAACAACTCCGTGGCACTGCCCGCATCTGGTGGGATAATTATTATGATATGCAGCCTGCCGGTCATGTCGTCACTTGGGATGAGTTTCAGACCGCTTTTCGAGCACACCACATCCCTGAAGGACTCATTGAGCGAAAGCTCAATGAATTTCTCAATCTGAATGATGCTGATTTTAAGGATGTTTTGCTGCATTGTAAGGATGGAAAAGCATGGAACAAATTCATCGTCAATGATGGGTTTGTGTTTCGAGCTAACAAGCTATGCATTCCAGCTAGCTCCGTTCGTTTGTTGTTGTTACAGGAAGCGCATGGCGGTGGCTTGATGGGGCATTTTGGAGCAAACAAGACAGAGGATGTACTTGCTGGTCATTTCTTTTGGCCAAAAATGAGAAGAGATGTGGAGCGATTTGTTGCACGCTGCACTACATGTCAGAAAGCTAAGTCACGTTTAAATCCGCATGGTTTGTATATGCCTTTACCAGTTCCTAGTGCTCCTTGGGAGGATATTTCTATGGATTTCATGTTGGGATTGCCTAGAACTAGGAGGGCACGTGATAGCGTTTTTGTGGTTGTGGATAGATTTTCTAAGATGGCACACTTTATTCCATGTCATAAAACTGATGATGCTACACATGTTGCTGATCTGTTCTTTCGAGAAATTGTTCGTTTGCATGGTGTGCCAAACACAATTGTTTCTGATCGTGATGCCAAATTTCTTAGCCACTTTTGGAGAACTTTATGGGCACAATTGGGAACTAAGCTTCTATTTTCTACCACTTGTCATCCCCAAACAGATGGTCAAACTGAAGTTGTTAATCGAACCTTGTCTACCATGTTAAGGGCTATTTTAAAGAAGAATATTAAGTTGTGGGAAGAATGTTTGCCTCATGTTGAGTTTGCTTATAATCGTTCCATGCATTCTACTACAAAGATGTGCCCTTTTGAGATTGTTTATGGCTTGACTCCTCGTGCTCCTATTGATTTAATGCCTTTGCCCACTTCTGAAAAATTGATCTTTGATGCTAAGCAACGTGCTGAACTGATGTTAAAACTTCATGAAACAACTAAAGAAAACATAGAGCGCATGAATTCTAAGTATAAGCTTGCTGGTGATAAAGGTAGAAAGTAATTGATTTTTGAACCTGGTGAATTGGTTTGGTTGCACTTGAGAAAGGATAGGTTTCCTGCTTTGAGAAAATCTAAGTTGATGCCTCGGGCTGATGGACCGTTTAAAGTGCTAGAACGAATTAATGATAATGCATATAAGCTAGACCTGCCTGTGGATTTTGGGGTCAGTCCCACATTTAACATTGCAGATTTGAAGTTATATTTGGGAGAGGACGATGAGCTTGAGTCGAGGACGACTCAAATGCAAGAAGGGGAGGATGAGGAGGACATCGCCACTAACGATACATCCACACCTACACCAGTATCTACTTCAACAACACCTCTTGGTCCTATTACTCGCGCTCGTGCTCGTCGGCTTACCCATCAAGTAAGTTCACTCTTAAGCTCAGGTTCATCATATTTAGAGAATGGAGACACGTGCACTCTTGTTTTACTCAGGAACAATGGATTGGATCAAAAGGGAAGAGGCCACGGTGCTGCGTCACCCTAATTTGGCCCAACGGGCCATGTATCAAGTTGAGTCCAAGACGGATGCGTCCTAGGGTTGGAACACAACCCCAGCACCCTTGTGGTCGTTCTCCTACTTCTTTATAACCTTTAGCCACCGTCAAGAACACTCGGGTTTTGTTAGATGCAAGTTTAGCTTTTGCTACTTCCTTGTAGACGCGCGTGCTGATCCAGCCGCCCGTCCACTTGTTTTCGGAACCCCACCATAATTGAGATTCGGTTTGAGACCTTCAATTACATCTCGTAATTTCAGTACTTGTTCTACTTGTTCTTGCCAGTTCTTCGATTGTTTGCAGGACAAGTGCCCTAGTGGCCGGGTGTCGCGCTCCATAAGATCGCGGCAACGAAAGGAGGTGCTGTGTCGGTTGCTAAGGCGCAGCATCCTTGGAAGGCTATAGTCGGGCCTTGAATGTCGTCTCCTCTATCAATCAAGTTATTCCACGCCTCTCATCGAAAGATCAGGAACAAACCCTAACGGGTTCACATCACTGGTGCCCTTAACGCACAATTTCGCTAAACAAAGTTCCGTTGGAACTTTTCACAACGGACACGCCCGATCCACTCCATTGGACCCAAAACTCAAGTTTTGGCGCGTTTCGGACCGTTTCGTTACTGCACAAAAGTCGATGCAAAACTGGCCGAAGTGGCGCCATTAACGCACAAGTTCGCTAAACAAAGTTCCGTTGGAACCAAAACTCATATTTTGGCACGTTTCGGGATGTTTCGTTACTACACGAAAATCGATGCAAAACTGGCCGAACTGGTGCCATTAACGCACAAGTTCGCTAAACGAAGTTGCGTCGAAATTTTTCGCAACGAGCACACCTGGTCCACTCCATTGGACCTAGATTCATGTTTTGGGGCGTTTCGGACCGTTTCGTCATAGCACGACAGTCGATGCAAAAACTAGCCGAACTGGCGCCATTAACGCACAATTTCGCTAAATAAAGTTCCATTGGAACTTTTCGCAACGAACGCACCCGATCCACTCCTTTGGACCCAAAACTCATGTTTTGGCACGTTTCGGACCATTTCGTTACTGCACGATAGTCGATGCAAAAATGGCCGAACTGGCGCCATTAACGCAAAAGTTCGCTAAATGAAGTTGCGTCAAAAATTTTCACAACGAATGCACCTGACCCACTCCATTGGACCCAAAACTCATGTTTTGGGGCGTTCCGGACCGATTCGTTACTTCATGAAAGTCGATGCAAAACTGGCCGAACAAGTGCCATTAACGCACAAGTTCGCTAAACAAAGTTGCGTCAAAATTTTACGCAACGATCGCACCTGAACCACACTATTGGACCCAAAACTCATGTTTTGGGGTGTTTCGGACCGTTTTGTTACTGCACGAAAGTCGATGCAAAACTGGCTGAATTGCCGCCATTAACACACAATTTCGCTAAATTAAGTTCCGTTTGAACCATTCGCAACGAACGCACCCGATCCACTCCATTGAACCCAAAACTCATATTTTGGGCATTTCGGACCGTTCGTTACTGCACGAATGTCGATGCAAAAATGGCCGAACTGGTGCCATTACCGCACAAGTTCGCTAAACGAAGTTGCATCGAAATTTTTTGCAATCAGGGCACCTGGTCCACTCCATTGGACCTAAAACTCATGATTTGGGTTGTTTCGAACTGTTTCGTTACTGCACGAAAGTCGATGCAAAACTGGCCGAACTGGCGCCATTAACGCACAATTTACCCAAACAAAGTTCCTTTGGAACTTTTCGCAACGAACGCACCCGATCCACTCCATTGGACCCAAAACTCAGGTTTTGGCACGTTTCGGACCGTTTCGTTACTACACGATAGTCGATGACCAACTGGTCCAACTGGCGCCATAAACACACAATTTCGCTAAACAAATTTCCGTTGGAACTTTTCGCAATGAACGCCATCGATCCACTCCATTAGACCCAAAACTCATGTTTTGGCGTGTTTTGGACCATTTTGTTACTGCACAAAAGTAGATGCAAAACTGGCCGAACAGATGCCATTAACGCACCAGTTCGCTAAACGAAGTTGTGTCAAAATTTTTCGCAATGAGGGCACCTGGTCCACTTCATTTGACCTAAAACTCATGTTTTGGGTCGATTCGGACCGTTTCGTTACTGCACGAAAGTCGATGCAAAATTTGCCGAACTGGCGCCATTAACGCACAAGTTCGCTAAACGAAGTTCCATCGGAATTTTTGGCAACGAACGCACCTGATCCACTCCATTGGACCCAAAACTCAAGTTTTGGGGCGTTTCGGACTGTTTCGTTACTGCACGTAAGTTGATGCAAAACTGGCCGACCTGGCGCCATTAACGCACAATTTCGCTAAACAAAGTTCCGTTGGAAATTTTCGCAACGAACGTACCCGATCCACTCCATTGGACCCAAAACTCATGTTTTGGCGCGTTTCGGACCGTTTCATTACTGCGTGAAAGTCGATGCAAAACTGGCTAAACTGGCGCCATTAACGTATAAGTTCACTAAACAAACGCACTTGATCTACTCCATTGGACCCAAAACTCATGCTTTGGGCATTTCGGACCGTTTCGTTACTGCATGAAAGTCGATGCAAAACTAGCCGAACTGGTACCGTTAACGCACAAGTTCGCTAAATAAGCTTCCGTTGGAACTTTTCACAACGAACGCACCTGATCCACTCCATCGGACCCAAAACTCATATTTTGGGCGTTTCGGACCGTTTCATTACTGCATGAAAGTCGATGCAAAACTGGCCGAATTGGTGCCATTAACGCACAAGTTCGCTGAACGAAGTTGCATTGAAATTTTTCGCAACAAACGCACCTGAACCACTCCATTGGGCCCAAAACTCATGTTTTGAGGCGTTTCGGACCGAGTCGTTACTACATGAAAGTCGATGCAAAACTTGCTGACAAGATGCCATTAACGCACAAGTTCGCTAAACGAAGTTGTGTTTAAATTTTTCACAACGACCGCACCTGATCCACTACATTGGACCTAAAACTCATGTTTGGAGGCGTTTCGGACTCTTTAGTTACTGCACGGAAGTCGATGCAAAACTGGCCGAACTGGCGCCATTAACGCACAAGTTCGCTAATCGAAGTTGCATCGGAATTTTTGGTAACGAACGCACCTGGTCCACTCCATTGGACCCAAAACTCATGTTTTGGGTGTTTCGGACCGTTTCGTTACTGCACGAAAGTAGATGCAAAACTAGCCGAACTGGTGCAATTAACGCCCAAGTTTGCTAAACCAAGTTGCGTCGAAATTTTTCTCAACGAGGGCACCTGGTCCACTCAATGGGACCTAAAACTCATGTTTTGGGTTGTTTCGGACCGTTTCGTTACTGCACGAAAGTCGATGCAAAACTGGCCGAACTGGCGCCATTAACGCACAATTTCGCTAAACAAAGTTCCGTTGGAACTTTTCGCAACGAATGCCACCGATCCACTCCATTAGACCAAAAACTCATGTTTTGGCGTGTTTCGAACCATTTCATTACTACGCGAAAGTCGATGCAAAACTGGCCGAACAGATGACATTAAGGCACAAGTTCGCGAAGCGAAGTTGCGTCGAAATTTTTCGCAACGAGGGCACCTGGTCCACTTCATTTGACCTAAAACTCATGTTTTGGGTCGATTCGGACCGTTTTGTTACTGCACGAAAGTCGATGCAAAACTGGCCAAACTGATGCCATAACGCACAATTTCGCTAAATAAAGTTCCGTTGGAACTTTTCGCAATGAACGCACCCGATCCACTCCATTTGATCCAAAAATCATGTTTTGGCATGTTTCAGACCGTTTCGTTACTGCACAAAAGTCGATGCAAAATTGGCCGAAGTGGCCCAATTAACTCACAAGTTCGCTAAACGAAGTTGCATCGGAATTTTTGGCAATGAACGCACCAGATCCACACCAGTGGACCCAAAACTCATGTTTTGGGGCGTTTCGGACTGTTTCGTTACTGCATGAAAGTCGATGCAAAACTGGCCGAACTGGCGCCATTAACGCACAATTTCGCTAAATAAAGTTTCGTTGGAACTTTTCGTAAGGAACGCACCCGATCCACTCCATTGGACCCAAAACTCATGTTTTTGCGCGTTTCGGACCGTTTCGTTACTGCACAAAAGTCGATGCAAAACTGGCCGAATTAGCGCCATTAATGTACAAGTTCGCTAAACAAACGCACCTGATCCACTTCATTGGACCCAAACTCATGTTTTTGGCGTTTTGGGCCGTTTCATTACTGCACGAAAGTCGATGTAAAACTGGCCGAACTGGTACCATTAACGCACAAGTTCGCCAAATAAACTTCCGTTGGAACTTTTCACAACGAACGCACTTGATCCACTCCATTGGACCCAAAACTTATATTTTGGGCATTTCGGACCGTTTCATTACTGCACGAAAGTTGATGCAAAACTAGCCGAACTGGTGCCATTAACGCACAAGTTCGCTAAACGAAGTTGCGTCAAAATTTTTTGTGGCAGAACCACCTGAATTATTCCGGCTCAAGTGCGCTAGTCATCACTATACAGCCGATACTAATTCAACGCACTTCAAACGGAACAACCCATTGGTCTGTCGGGTCTCCGCCCGATGCAACCACGGTTCAACAGGATCGAAGCAGGTTTACCTCGCACGAAGGCGAGTTTAGAATCACACATCAGTTCACCAACTTTTAAATACAAAATATTAAACATTATTACAAACCGTTTCAAATTTAAGGTCAACTTATACAAACATTGTTTAAAACAACAAGCTAAACGGCTTGTCCAGGTTCACAGCGGAAGAAACATAAACACGCGACTATGCACGTCGTGAAGGTTGACACTACGCTCAGCCCAAAGCTTGGTGTCATTCAGGAGGGTCACTGCCAGCCGAAGACGGATCCCACTCCACGGACCAGCCAAACGGAACAAAGGTTGGCCATGCCGTACTATCCTTGGGGTTCTCGAAGGTCATACCTGGAAATTTCACTAGCAAGACTGAGTATACTGATACTCAGCAAGGCTTAACCGCCTCATGGTATACTTAACCATGTAACTAGACTCATAAAGGCTTGAAATGGTTCTGAGCTTAATTTCAGCCGAAAAGCAATAAAGAATATGAACTAACTTTCATATTTTAGCTGTCAGATTCTAGGTTAGCACCTATACTAGACAAATAAGGTATAGATTAACATCCATTCAAATTATGCCAAAATGGTTACTGTTCTTACTCTACGTGGCAGAAGGAATAAGCAGTCTCAATCTCCGCGAGAAACGGACGATTCTAAATCAAATTTCATAACCTTGCAAGGCAAACCTAACTCACACGCTTGGAATATCCAACGATAGTTCCGAAGCAACCGTTTGCCTTTCATTCCGACTCGTGGAACAGGGCCACCGCAAAGCGACTGTAGGACCGTACGAACACCAATTGTGCAGGACATATGTCTGTAGCGTGACTACATGACCGTACTCTTGTCCGCTACGCGGAACGTACTCCCTCACGTTGGTGTGTGAGAAAAACCAAATTACGAGTTGTGGGAGGTATGTCCACTCCTCGGGCCGATTGGTTACTAGGCTTACCGCTTTACCATATTTCGCAGCATGTGGCTAGTACTTTCAAACGCTTAGCCACCACTACCACACACTGCGACCTTATCAACTTTTATCAACATAGACGGGGTAACCTTTTCGAGTCATGATATTGCACATGACCCCGTCCATCATCCTTATAGTGATTGCAGAATAGTAAACATTCAACTACTATATCGCGCGAGTGACAGGGAATCACCCGACTTCTGCCGGTCCTATTAGCAGAGCATCTATTCGATTTGGACTCAGGCACAATACATAGGTTCCTAGGATTCATGCATCTAGGGTTCCATTTCAACTCCTAGACTTAATGCAAGATGTAATATATAAGTATGAAATTGTAGTAACTCAAATATTGGGTTATGCACCGGGGCTTGCCTTCTTGAGTGGGGTTGGGGTCAGGAGTGTCAGAGACTTCCGAACTTTGGTTCAGGGCTTCAGTTAATATCTCGGCGATGCTCGCAGGATCTTCAGAAAACCCAAGCTCGGGTTCCTCAACCAGCTCGTAGATTCCGTCACGAGTGTTGCTGAGATGGTGTTTGAGTTAAGGATTTTACTTCACAATAAAGTTGCAATCCAACAAATTAACAAACATAAACTCATGAAACGGGGGGGGGGGGGGGTTTGATCCCAAGCTACCATTTATACTTAAGTTATAGTTATAGTTATATTAATGGAATTACTTTGAAGTAATTTGACAAGTTTGATTTTTATTTTAAAAACCATAAAGGTTCTGACCTTGAATTTTTGTGGTTAATCTATTTTTCATTAAATAAGTTTATTGTGAATTTTTCATAATTTTCTGAAAACAGAAACTAAAGCATTTGAATTTGAATTCAAATTTCAAGTTTAAATTCAAATCCTAAGTAAACAGAACTATAAATTCTTGAAATTTAATTATGAACTAATTATCAATAAATTATGTTATGGTAAAAAGATCTAAACAGAAAAGCCTCAGGAACATGCATAAATAAATCCAAACCACTTTACATTTGATTTGCAAAAGTTTAAAAGAACTTAAACTACAAAGCAGTACTAAGCGTGAAATTGTTACACAAGCTTACTCATGATCTAAACAGGCTTCATACCAAAAATCACAAGAAAATAAGCTTGTTTGCAAAAGTTATGCACAAGATACCCTTTTTCTAAACTCTAAAATAACTTTAAAAATATTTGGTTTCAAATCAGACACTATTAACCAAAGTTGTAGAGCTTGAATTCTAGTTTCTAACAAAACTGCTTTGGCAATTTTTGGATCTTTCTACAAATTCTTATGGATTTTACAAGTTGGCTGTTTTGAATTGGAAAGGGGGATTGCTTTTCTACAGAAAGGTCCCTCGAACTATTTGAATCCTTGCAATTAAGCCCTTGGTCGGGATTCAACAGAGGGGCAGATCGACGGTGACCAAATCCAGTGAGGGGGCTCACCGGCGGCGAGGGGCAAGTGGGGGAAAATGACCAGTGACTCACGGCGGTCACGGGGGTGGTCGGAGTTGGGGCAGAGAAGGGCTGAAGCGGCGGTTGGATGGCGAACAGGGACGGCCGGCGGAGCTTTGAGGTGCGGCGGCGGCGTTCCGGTGGCTAGAGGGCTGGAGGGCGGTGAAGAAGCTACTAGGAAGCCTCTACAGGGTGATGTGGTGCTACTAGTGCTCTTGGCTGGGGCTGAGGGGCTTTGTAGCGGCTAGTCGACGGCGAGGCCGAGCGGCGGCGGAGCTTTGAGCTCGCCGGCGCTGTGGAAGATGCTGCTCGGGTGTAGGGAAATGAAATTGGGTGGGTCAGTGAGCTGCAGTGGGTCGCGGTGGTGCTTCTCGAACACTAGATCGCGGGTGAGAGGCGGTGTGGGCGGCTGATGACGGTGAGCATAGGTTGCGGCGGCGCTTCGGTGAGGAGCTGCGCTCGAGGAAAGGGATGGCCGGCGAAATAGAGCGTGCGTGTGGGTAAACGAGGTCGGGAAGAAGCCTCTATGCATGTTTTAAAGCCGAGAGGGGTGTTGCATGGGCGAACAGGAGCTGGCGACACCGGCAGCGCGCCTGGCGGCTCGGGCGGCGGCGGTGCGACGTGGAGCGGCCGGGGAAAGCCAGCGTGAGACCGGGAAAGCGGAGGGCAAGGCGTAAGAGGGCACGTGGCACGGCTTAGGGCAGCGCGGGGGCGGCGGGTGCGCGGCACATGGCCGGTGAGGGCGGCGGCAGTCGGGCGTAGAGAGAACGGAGGAGGCCGAGGCTGGAGGAAGAAGATGAGGACTGGTTTGTGATTTTCCAAAAGTGCAGGGACCTCACTGTAATGTCTTGGTAACTTTCAAACCATAGCTCAAATGAAAATGGGCCCAAAAGCAAAAGTGTAGGGTTTAACAAAGTCTACAACTTTGCTTTAGGGTTTAGTGGCAAAAGAGCTAAGGATCAGCAATTAACATAAAACTTAGCAAAGTTTTAAACTTTAAATAAATCCTATTTAAAAACTACACTACACTTACATCCTATGTGTAGTTTCATCTATATTCACGATTTAAAAGCAAGTTCTTGACTTTTGCAAAACAACCTCCATATTTTTGGATTCTACCTCCCATTTTCACCCATTTAACACTAAGGAACCTATATTTTTCAGAATTACACAAATGTTCTTTTCCCTTTTGCATTAACATTTGAACACACCTACACAAGATCAAAACATGCATGTTTTATATTAAAATTTAGTGTGTTATAATTCTAATACTTGAATGTCACAGCCTTCCCCCCTAAAAAGAAAATCTCATCCCGAGATTCCGGAGCAGAATAGAATCGTGCGATTAGATTTGGGAGTTGGCTTGAAGGAAGTCTGGGAAATTATGCTGAAGATAGAATTTGGTTTCCCATGTTGCTTCTTCTTCCGTGTGATGGTTCCACTGAATTTTGTACATTTTGATGGTTTCCCTCCTAGTGCTTCTTTCTTTGACGTCCAGGACTTTGATTGGATGTTCGACGTAGGATAGATCAGGTTGGATGTCAATGGTTTGAGATTCTATGATCTCAGTAGGAGTTTTGATGCACTTCCTAAGCTGAGATACATGGAAGACATCATGGATGGCCGCTAGTTGAGGAGGAAGTTGGAGACGATAAGCTAGGGGTTTGCAAATTTTGGTAATTTCAAAGGGTCCGACATAACGAGGAGCAAGTTTCCCTTTTACACCGAACCTTTGAACACCTCAAGTAGGAGACACCCGAAGATAGACGAGGTCTCCAATTTGGAATTGTATCGGTCTTCTTCAGATGTCAGCGTAGCTCTTTTGTCGAGATTGGGTGGCCTTGAGATTACTCTGAATAGTCTCTACCTTTTCTTCGGCTTCAGTGATAAGATCCGATCCAAAGATCTTACGTTTGCCGGTCTGTGACCAACTTAAAGGAGTTCGACATCGGCGACCGTACAATGCTTCGAACGGAGCTATCTTAAGACTGGTTTGATAGCTGTTGTTGTAAGAAAATTCTGCCAGTGACAAGCATTTGTCCCAATTCTTATCATACTGAAGTGCACAGGCTCTAAGCATATCTTCCAGAATTTGATTTACTCTTTCAGTTTGTCCGTCTGTCTGAGGGTGATATGCGGAGCTTCGGATTAACTTAGTTCCAAGAGCATATTGAAGTTGCTCCCAGAACCGAGCGATGGATTGTGCTCCCCGATCAGAAATGATCGTCTTGGGTACTCCATGAAGACGAACGATTTGATCTAAATAGATCTCGGCATACTTTTTGGCACTATATGTAGTATGCACGGGAAGGAAATGGGCAGTCTTGGTCAATCAATCAACGATTACCCAGATGGAGTCATGTCTTTGAGAGGTGTTGGGTAAGCTGATGATAAAGTCTATACTGATATCCTCCCACTTCCAAGAGGGAATGGGTATAGGTTGAAGAATACCAGCAGTTTTGAGATGACTGGCTTTAACTCTTTGACAGATGTCACACTCCGAGACATACTTTGCAATTTCTCGCTTCATACGAGTCCACCAAAAGTTCTGTTTCAAATCCTGGTACATCTTGGTACTGCCAGGGTGCATATAGAATTTGGATAGATGAGCCTCGTCCAATATCTACTTATGAAGCTTATGGTTCTTAGGTACAACGATACGTTAGTTGAACCATAGAACTCCCTTGTGATCTATTCGAAAGTATTTGTACTTTTCTTCTCCTTGGGCCAACTTCTGTTTAATGATTCTGACCCCTTTGTTATACTGTTGTGCTAGAACGATGTTATCCCAAAGTGTAGCTTCAATTGAGAGATAATTTAGGCTATCTTGAGGAATGATCTCAAGATTAAGTTTTCTCATCTCCCAACCAAGCGTCTCATTGAAAGCCTCTACTGACAAGAAAGAGCAATGTGCCTTGCGACTAAGTGCATCCGCAACGACGTTGGCCTTGCCTGGATGATAGTGTACCTCTAGGTCATAATCTTTGATAAGCTCTAGCTAGCATCTTTGTCTCATATTTAGATCTGCTTGCGTGAAGATGTACTTGAGGCTTTTGTGGTCAGTATGGATATGGCACTTTGTACCCATCAGATGATGTCTCCAGATCTTAAGTGCATGGATGACAGCTGCGAGCTCAAGATCATTGGTAGGATAGTTCTGTTCATGAGTCTTTAGTGCTCGCGATGCGTAAGCAATCAGTCGGTTATCTTGCATAAGTACACAACCTAGTCCGATTCCCGAAGCATCACAGTAGATGTTGAAAGGTTTTGAGACATCAGGTTGAGCTAAAATGGGGGCAGTGGTAAGATGTGCTCTGAGGGTATGAAATGCATCTTCGCATTGCTGATCCCAGGAGAATTTAACTCCCTTCTTTAATCGTTCAGTCATAGGCTTGGCTATTTTTGAGAAGTCAGGAATGAAACAATGATAATAGCCAGCTAGGCCAAGAAAACTACGGATTTGATGGACTGATGTTGGAGGTTTCCAATCCATCACTTTTTGTACTTTACTGGGGTCAACGGATATACCGTCACTAGAAATGGTATGGCCTAGAAATTTCACGGTATCCAGCCAAAACTCACATTTAGAGAATTTGGCGTACAGGTGGTGATCTCTCAATTTTTGAAGAACCACATGGAGATGTTTCGCATGATCTTCCGGATTCTTGGAGTAAATCAGAATGTCATCAATGAAGACCACAACAAATTTGTCGAGTTCTTGCATGAAGACAGAGTTCATGAGATACATGAAATATGCTGGGGCATTGGTAAGACCAAATGACATAACCAGATATTCATAGAGTCCATATCTGGTGGAAAAGGCTATTTTTGGAATGTCACTTGACCTGATCTTGATTTGATGATAGCCAGAACGAAGATCGACCTTAGAGAATACCTTGGCTCCAGCTAACTGGTCAAATAGAATATCAATGCGGGGTAGAGGATACTTGTTTTTGATGGTTACCGCATTGAGAGGACGATAGTCTACACATAATCTCAAGCTATTATCTTTCTTTTTCACAAATAAGGCTGGACAACCCCATGGTGAAGCACTTGGATGAATAAAACCCTTATCGAGAAGGTCCTGGAGTTGGATTTTTAGCTCGGCCAGCTCATTGGGTGGCATACGATAGGGTCTCTTAGAGATGGGGGCTGTGCCGGGTTGGAGTTATATGATAAACTCAATATCCCTATCCGGGGGCATTTCAGGCAAATCATCTAGAAATACGTCTGGGTATTCGCATACAATCGGGATGTCCTTTAACTTGATCCTTGTTGCAGCATGGGTGCAAGAGTTGATGCACTCTCGTTGTGGAAGATAAAGAAGGGAAGGTTCATGCTCGAGTGAATCTATCTCCACGATTCGAGAGGAGATATCTAATGACACTTGGTGCTGGGTCATCCAATTCATACCTAAAAGAACATCCATTCCTTCTAGGTCTAGTAATAGTAAGTCTGTTTTTATCAAATGGCTACCCAGCTGGATTGGTACCTTTCTACAGATTTGATTAGATGAGATTTTTCCGTCAGGAGTTATTATCTTATAGGCTCCATTAGTAGGATAAATATCCAATCCTAGTTTAGTCCCACGTTTTGCACTGATAAAACTATGGGTGGCACCAGAATCAAAAAGAACAATCACGGGTTGGTGGTTGATAGAGAAAGTACCCGTCATTATTGGTGTCCCCTCGGGGAGTTCGGAGAGAGTGGTGAGGTTCACCCTTCCCTGGCGGACGTGGACCACTTGCTTCTTGCCCTTGCCCTTGCTATTTGGGTTGGAAGTTTGCCCTTGGAAAGATCTTCTAGGTTGAGGGCAATCCTTGATGAAGTGGGACAGGCTGCCGCAATTGAAACAACGATAATTGTTGTTTCCCTGGTTGGATGGCGGAAAGCTCGGCTGCGGGCCTTGCTGCTGTTGCTGCTGGGGTTGTGGTGTCGGTGGTCGATTGAATCGAGCCTGCTGGGGTGGCCTGGCTACCCATCTGCCTGGTAGATTTTTACAGGGTGGGGCTCGGGTAGCAGTGTTCTGGACCAACCGATACCTTGGCGGTTGCGCCGTTGAGGGCCCAGTGGGTGTCTTCCTTTTCTTTTCTGCCCTGTGGGCTGAGATGCAGTCTTCTTGAGTGATTGCCATATTGACCAATTCATTGAAGTTATCGGCCCTTACCAAATTCAGTCATTCTTTAAGTTTGGTGTTCAGGCCTCGACGAAAACGATCCCGTTTGCGGGCATCAGTGTCTGCATGATAACCCGCATACTGGCACAAGTGGTTGAAGACTTGTGCATATTGTATGACGGTGCGGGTTCCCTGGGTCAGATTCAGAAATTCATTGAGCTTCCGCTCAATGAGTCCTTCAGGAATGTGGTGCGCTCAAAAAGCGGTCCAAAATTCATCCCATGTGACGACATGACCAGTTGGCTGCATAGCATGGTAATGATCCCACCATATGCGGGTAGTGCTACGGAGTTGTTGGGCTACGAAGAGCGCCTTGTTCTCTTCTAAACATGGGGCAAACTGTAATGCAGACTTGGACTCGATGGTGCGGAGCCAAGCCTCAGCATCGAGGGGCTCGTCTGCCTTATGGAACAATGGAGGCTAGGTGCTGAGAAAATCTAGATAACTGGCCGATGGGGGTTCATCACGACCTCGGGACTGGTGATGAAATTGGCCCATTTGAGCCTGCACTAGCTGGTTGAGGAGTTCTGTTTGTCGGGCCATGACCTCGGCTAGATTTGGCGGAGCTGGTGGTGGTTGCTGGGAACCGCTAGCTTGATCGGGCTGGAAACCTTCCGGAGTTCCGCGTGTAGCTCCAACCATCTGAAACAGAGGAGATATCCATTATTATCAGCATTTCCTTACTCCAATTTTCAGACGATACGATGTGACTGAGCAGATATGTAAATCACATGTTCCATTTAACCAACTCATTTCAGGTGCGAAATTATCGAGACAAAATAACAGAACACGAGGCTTAAATTACAAAACAAACTTAATACATTAGGATGGTTCGATTGCTATGGGTCAGAACATATGTACACATGCCACATATGGTACAACAAGTGGCTCTAAGTCTAGGTAATCTACTCACAATCTATATTACACCACTTTTACAACTAAGATATCGACGATTTGGATAAACTAAAAATCGTCGAGGTTGCCCACGGAGGACTGGCTGCTGGAGGTGGAATGATCTGACTGATGATTGGGTTCTGGATATCCATGCTCGGAATCGAGGTCGGATACTCCCTCGATTTCTTCTGGATCTTCTTCTTCGGCTTCGGGTGCTACAGGTACCGCAGGAGGTACTAGCTGCTGCTGGAGTTCATCGATGTGAGCATGGGCGTAATCGACCTCAAGAATAAGGTCATGAATTTGTTCTTGGAGGAATTCAATGATCGTGTTGCGTTGAGTGATTATGGCATTACTCTCATTGATCTGATCCTCCTGATGAAGAATAGTCTCATCCCGTGCTGTGATAATCTCCTCCTTCTCCATGACCAAAGCTTGAAGCTCCACTATCTGGGTGACCTGTCGGTCAGCATTCCGGTAATGGCCTTGAGCGGTACCGGTCAACTGACCCATACTGCAATGTAACAGAAGCTGATAGTGGTGCTGGACATTCATAAATCTGATAATGCCACAGATCGTTTCTTCAGCTGCATCTCCCAACAAGTGACCATAATGAGCTATCCGAAAGTTCCATTCGGGATCACTGGAATCTATTGCAGGGAATAGGCCGATAGGATGCCCTGCAACTTCCATTGGATGCTGATTACAGAAGAGATGGATGGCTTCCGAAGCTGCAGTCTCGATGGTGTCAACTAGATGGTAGCCCACCACATCAACCTCAATGGGCTGCCACTGGGAGCGGAAAGGATGTTGAGGAATCGTCATTCTGACTCGGCATCGAGGAACATCTTCTTCCCGATACTCCACTCCATCGTATTATGGAGGCTCGGTATAGAAGAACAAACTTAGTGATTCCCATAGAAGACGGGGAAAACCCTCCCAATGCAAGGCATTGGTGTGGAGATGCCCTGCGTGATCCCAGAAGACGTTTGAAGGGGCTGCCATCTGCAACAAGAATGCAAATGGTGAGATATATTTACCCGGCTGAGAACTCACAAGGTAAATAGAACGAGATAATCGATTATGATAACAGCAAAGACTAGAAATCAGATGGATGCTTAAGGTACTCAACTAAAGCTACCACAAAAATCCTATTGACCCATTCTAGAGATAAGCAACACGCTATACGTCCTTAAAAGAACAAAACATATATTGCATTCGTGTATTTGATGATGGATTATGCATGCACGTACTATTCGACCTCGCAACCAGAATAACTGCCGAATATCTTCGGACTTACGTGGTTAATTTTGGTGGCATAACACATACGTCTCTCTCTAGTAACTAGTCGATAAGTCCTATCCGTCCTAGCCTCTTAATCGGGGTTAGTGTACCTGCAAAAGACCACATATATATATAACATGAACCTTTCAAGGCAGCATGACATGAAAGCGTCCCCAAGTAGTACTGTTCACTATAGAAATAGCATCCGTACTATTACCGTCGTACGGACAATGTTAACATACGTGGTTAAAACAACGTATTCACGAGGATACCGCAAAATGCGGGGGTATGAACCGCGATCGGCATACCCTGCGCCGAACCATATACTCCCAATATAATCAACCTAAGTTCATATATTGGCAGCATCTCAAGTAAGCCACTGCTTGAGAAACAGCATTCGGTTCGCATCACCGACGGGAAGGCCAAGCTCCCTCAATTGGCTGAGGATCCTTACCTTCTTACCTCACCATCGAAGGTGTCGTTACAGAAAGTAAAGTTGAGTTATGCATGAATTTTAAGTTTTGACAGAAAGTAGTGCTTCAAGTTAGGGTTATACCCTATACATATATATATCAATGGCCACCTGATTATTCCCATTTAAGTCCCTAGGGCTTTATGATTTAGACACCAACCTTAACGGGTCCAACGCACTTTGTAAATTCATTTGTTTAGCAAATTTTTATCCTGAAAACACTTTTTAAGAGCTGCTGCAGTTGTAAGAGTAAACCTACAGCTCTGATACCAGCTGTGGCAGAACCGCCTAAATTATTCCGGCTCAAGTGCGCTAGTCATCGTTATACAGCCGATACTAATTCAACGCACTTCAAACGGAACAACCCATTGGTCTGTCGGGTCTCCGCCTGATACAACCACGGTTTAACAGGATCGAAGCAGGTTTACCTCGCACGAAGGCGAGTTTACAATCACACATCAGTTCACCAACTTTTAAATACAAAATATTAAACATTATTACAAACCATTTCAAATTTAAGGTCAACTTATACAAACATTGTTTAAAACAACAAGCTAAACAGCTTGTCTAGGTTCACAGCAGAAGAAACATAAACACGCGACTATGCACGTCGTGAAGATTGACACTACGCTCAGCCCAAAGCTTGGTGTCATTCAGGAGAGTCACTGCCAGGCGGGGACGGATCCCACTCCACGGACCAGCCAAACGGAACAGTGGTTGGCCATGCCGTGCTATCCGTGGGGTTCTCGAAGGTCATACCTGGAAATTTCACTAGCAAGACTGAGTATACTGATACTCAGCAAGGTTTAACCGCTTCATGGTATACTTAGCCATGTAACTAGACTCATGAAGGCTTGAAATGGTTCCGAGCTTAATTTCAGCCGAAAAGCAATAAAGAATATGAACTAAATTTCATATTTTAGCTGTCAGATTCTAGTTTCATTAATCATTCTAGGTTAGCACCTATACTAGACAAACAAGGTATAAATTAACATCCATTCAAATTATGCCAAAATGGTTACTGTTCTTACTCTATGTGGTAGAATGAATAAGCAGTCTCAATCTCTGCGAGAAACGGACGATTCTGAATCGAATTTCATAACCTTGCAAGGCAAACCTAACTCACACGCTTGGAATATCCAACGATAGTTCCGAAGCAACCGTTTGCCTTTCATTCCGACTCGTGGAATAGGGCCACCACAAGCGACTGTAGGACCGTACGCACACCAATTGTGCAGGACATACGTCTGTAGCGCGACTACATGACCGTACTCCTATCCGCTGCGCGAAACGTACTCCCACACGTCGGTGCGTGAGAAAAACCAAATTACGAGTGGTGGGAGGTATGTCCACTTCTCGGGCCGATTGGTTACCAGGCTTACCGCTTTACCATATTTCACGGCACGTGGCTAGTACTTTCAAACGCTTAGCCACCACTACCACACATAGATGGGGTAACCTTTCCGAGTCATGATATTGCACATGACCTCGTCCATCATCCTTATAGTGATTGCAGAATAGTAAACATTCAACTCCTATATCGCGCGAGTGATAGGGAATCACCCGACTTCTGCCGATCCTATTAGCAGAGCATCTATTCGATATGGACTCAGGCACAATACATAGGTTCCTAGGATTCATGCATCTAGGGTTCCATTTCAACTCCTAGACTTAATGCAAAATATGATATATAAGTATGAAATTGTAGTAAATCAAATACTGGGTTATGCACCGGGGCTTGCCTTCTTGAGTGGGGTTGGGGTCAGGAGTGCCAGAGACTTCCGAACTTTAGTTCGGGACTTCAGTTAATATCTCAGCAACGCTCGCAGGATCTTCAGAAAACCCAAGCTCGGGTTCCTGAACCAGCTCGTAGATTCCGTCGTCGAGTGTTGCTGACTCTACATGATATGCAATGATTTAAGAGAGATGGTGTTTGAGTTAAGGATTTTACTTCACAATAAAGTAGCAATCCAACAAATTAACAAACATAAACTCATTAAACAAGGGGGGGGGGGGTTTGATCCCAAGCTACCATTTACACTTAAGTTATGGTTATATTAATGGAATTACTTTGAAGTAATTTGACAAGTTTGATTTTTATTTTAAAAACCATAAAGGTTCTGATCTTGAATTTTTGTGGTTAAGCTTATTTTCATTAAATAAGTTTATTGTGAATTTTTCATAATTTTCTGAAAACAGAAACTAAAGCATTTGAATTTGAATTCAAACTTCATGTTTAAATTCAAATCCTAAGTAAACAGAACTATAAATTCTGGAAAATTTAATTATAAACTAATTATCGATAAATTAGGTTATGGTAAAAAGATCTAAATAGAAAAGCCTCAGGAACATGCTTAAATAAATTCAAACCACTTTACATTTGATTTGCAAAAGTTTAAAAGAACTTAAACTACAAAGCCGTAATAAGCATGAAATTTTTACACAAGCTTAATCATGATCTAAACAGGCCTCATACCGAAAATCACAAGAAAATAAGCTTGTTTGCAAAAGTTATGCACAAGATACCCTTTTTCTAAACTCTAAAATAACTTTAAAAATATTTAGTTTCAAACCGGACTCTATTAACCAAAGTTGTAGAGCTTGAATTCTAGTTTCTAACAAAACAGGTTTGGAAATTTTTGGATCTTTCTACAAATTCTTATGGATTTTACAATTTGGCTGTTTTGAATTGGAAAGGGGGATTGCTTTTCTACAGAAAGGTCCCTCGAACTATTTGAATCCTTGCAATTAAGCCCTTGGTCGGGATTCAACAGAGGGGCAGATCGACGGTGACCAAATCCAGTGAGGGGGCTCACCGGCGGCGAGGGACAAGTGGGGGAAAATGACCAGTGACTCATGGCGGTCACGGGGGTGGTCGGAGTTGGGGCAGAGAAGGGCTGAAGCGGCGGTTCGATGGCGAACAGGGACGGCCGGCGGAGCTTCGAGGTGCGGCGGTGGTGTTCTGGTGGCTAGAGGGCTGGAGGGCGGTGAAGAAGCTGCTAGGAAGCTTCTACGGCGTGATGTGGTGCTATTGGTGCTCTTGGCTGGGGCTGAGGGGCTTTGTAGCAGCTAGTCGACGGCGAGGCTGAGAGGCGGCGGAGCTTTGAGCTCGCCGGCGCTGTGGAAGATGCTGCTCGGGTATAGGGAAATGAAATTGGGTGGGTCAGTGAGCTGTAGTGGGTCATGGTGGTGCTTCTCGAACACTGGATCGGGGGTGAGAGGCGGTGTGGGCAGCTGACGACGGTGAGCACAGGCTGCGGTGGCGCTTCGGTGAAGAGCTGCGCTCGGGGAAAGGGATGGCCGGCGAAATAGAGCGTGCGTGTGGGTAAACGAGGTCGGGAAGAAGCCTCTATACATGTTTTAAAGCTGAGAGGGGTGCTGCACAGGCGAACAGGAGCTGGCGACGCCGGCGGCGGCGGTGCGACGTGGAGCGGCCAGGGAAAGCCAGCGTGAGGCCGGGGAACCGGCGGGCAAGGCGTAAGAGGGCACGTGGCACGGCTTAGGGCAGCGCGGGGGCGGCGGGTGCGCGGCACATGGCCGGTGAGGGCGGCGGCAGTCGGGCGTAGAGAGAACAGAGGAGGCCGAGGCTGGAGGAAGAAGATGAGGACTGGTTTGTGATTTTCCAAAAGTGCAGGGACCTCACTGTAATGTCTTGGTAACTTTCAAACCATAGCTCAAATGAAAATGGGCCCAAAAGCAAAAGTGTAGGGTTTAACAAGTTTACAACTTTGCTTTAGGGTTTAGTGGCGAAAGAGCTAAGGATCAGCAATTAACATAAAACTTAGCAAAGTTTTAAACTGTAAATAAATCCTATTTAAAAACTACACTACACTTACATCCTATGTGTAGTTTCATCTATATTCACAATTTAAAAGCAAGTTCTTAACTTTTGCAAAATAACCATATTTTTGGATTCTACCTCCCATTTTCACCCATTTAACACTAAGGAACCTATATTTTTCAGAATTACACAAATGTTCTTTTCCCTTTTGCATTAACATTTGAACACACCTACACAAGATCAAAACATGCACATTTTATATTAAAATTTAGTGTGTTATAATTCTAATACCTTAATGTCACATTTTTCGCAACGAACGCACCTAACCCACTCCATTGGACCCAAAACTCATGTTTTGGCCCGTTTCGGACCGTTTCGTTACTGCACGAAAGTCAATGCAAAACTGGCCGAACTGATGCTATTAACGCACAAGTTCGCTAAACGAAGTTGCGTTTAAATTTTTCGCAACGACCGCACCTGATCCACTGCATTGGACGTAAAACTCAAGTTTTGGAGCATTTCAGACTGTTTTGATACTGCACGGAAGTCGATGCAAAACTAGCCGAACTGGCACCATTAACGCACAAGTTCGCTAAACAAAGTTGCATCAGAATTTTTGGTAACGAACGCACCTCATCCACTCCATTGGACCCAAAACTTATGTTTTGGGCGTTTCGGACCGTTTCGTTACTGCACAAAAGTCAATGCAAAAACTAGCCGAACTGGTGCCATTAACGCACAAGTTTGCTAAACGAAATTGCGTCGAAATTTTTCGCAATGAGGGCACCTGGTCCACTCCATTGGACCGAAAACTCATGTTTTGGGTTGTGTCGGACCATTTTGTTACTGCACAAAAGTCGATGCAAAACTGTCCGAACTGGTGCTATTAACGCACAATTTAGCTAAACAAAGTTCCGTTGGAACTTTTCGCAACGAACGCCACCGATCCACTCCATTAGACCCAAAACTCATGTTTTGGCGCGTTTCGGACCGTTTCATTACTGCATGAAAGTTGATGCAAAACTGGCCGAACAGATGCAATTAACGCACAAGTTCGCTAAACGAAGTTGCGTCGAAATTTTTCGCAACGAGGGCACCTGGTCCACTTCATTTGACCTAAAACTCATGTTTTGGGTGGATTCGGACCGTTTCGTTACTGCATGAAAGTCAATGAAAAATTGGCCAAACTGACGCCATAACGCACATTTCGCTAAACAAAGTTCCGTTGGAACTTTTCACAACGAACGCACGCAATCCACTCCATTTGACCCAAAAATCCTGTTTTGGCACGTTTCAGACCGTTTCGTTACCGCATGAAAGTCGAACAAAATTGGCCGAACTGGCGCAATTAACGCCCAAGCTCGCTAAACGAAGTTGCGTCAGAATTTTTGGCAACGAACGCACCCGATCCACTCTATTGGACCCAAAACTCATGTTTTGGGGCGTTTCGGACTGTATCGTTACTGCACGAAAGTCGATGCAAAACTGGCCGAACTGTTGCCATTAACGCACAAGTTCGCTAAACAAAGTTGCGTCAAACTTTTTCGCAACAAACGCACCTGACCCACTCCATTAGACCCAAAACTCATGTTTTGAGGCGTTTCGGACCGATTCGTTACTGCACGGAAGTCGATGCAAAACTGGCCGAACTGGCGCCATTAACGCACAAGTTCACTAAACGAAGTTGTGTCGGAATTTTTGGTAACGAACGCACCTGATCCACTCCATTGGACCCAAAACTCATGTTTTGGGCATTTCGGACCGTTTCGTTACTGCACGAAAGTCGATGCGAAACTAGCCGAACTGGTGCCATTAACGCACAAGTTTGCTAAATGAAGTTGCGTTGAAATTTTTCGCAACGGGGGCACCTGGTCCACTCCATTGGACCTAAAACTCATATTTTGGGTTCTTTTGGACCATTTCGTTCCTGCATGAAAGTCGATGCAAAACTGGCCGAACTGACACCATTAATGCACAATTTTGCTAAACAACGTTCCGTTGGAACTTTTCGCAACGAACGCCACCGATCGACTCCATTAGACCCAAAACTCATGTTTTGGCGCGTTTCGGATCGTTTCGTTACTGCACGAAAGTCAAAGCACAACAGGCCGAACTAGCGCCATTAACGCACAAGTTCGCTAAATGAAGTTGCGTCAAAATTTTTCGCAATGAACGCACTTGACCCACTCCATTGGACCCAAAACTCATGTTATGGGGCGTTTCGGACCGATTCGTTACTGCACGAAAGTCGATGCAAAACTGGTCGAACAAGTGCCATTAAGGCACAAGTTCGCTAAACAAAGTTGCGTCGAAGTTTTTCACAACGAGCGCCCCTGATCCACTCCATTGGACCCAAAACTAATGTTTTGGGGTCTTTCGGACCACTTCATTACTGCACGAAAGTTGATGCAAAACTGGCCAAATAGGCGCCATTAACGCACAATTTCGCTAAATAAAGTTCCGTTGGAAGTTTTCGCAACGAACGCACCAGATCCACTCCATTGGACCCAAAACTCATGTTTTGGCGCGTTTCGGACCATTTCGTTACTGCTCGAAAGTTGATGCCAAATTGGCTGAACTGGCGCTATTAACGCACAATTTCGATAAATAAAGTTCCGTTGGAACTTTTTGCAACGAACGCACCCGATCCACTCCATTGAATCCAAAACTCATGTTTTTGCGCATTTCAGACCGTTTCGTTAGTGCACGAAAGTCGACGCAAAACTTGCCGAACTGGCGCCATTAACGCCCAAGTTCGCTAAATGAAGTTGCTTCGGAATTTTTGGCAACGAACACACCTGAACCACTCCATTGGACCCCAAACTCATATTTTGGGCATTCCGGACCGTTTCATTACTGCACAAAAGTCGATGCAAAACTGGCCGAACTGGTGCCATTAACGCACAAGTTCGCTAAACGAAGTTGCGTCGAAATTATTCGCAACGAGGGCACTTGGTCCACTCCATTGGACCTAGAACTCATGTTTTGGGTCGTCGGACCATTTGGTTACTGCACGAAAGTAGATGCAAAATTGGCCGAACTAGCGCCATTTCGTTGGAACTTTTCGCAATGAACGCACCCGATCCACTCCATTGGATCCAAAACTCATGTTTTGGCATGTTTCGGACCGTTTCATTACTGCACGAAAGTCGATGCAAAACTGGCCGAACTGGCGCCAACGAAACGGTCCGAAATGCACTAATACATGAGTTTTGGGTTCAATGGAGTCGATCGGGTGCCTTCGTTGTGAAAAAATTCAACGTAACTTCAATTAGCGAAGTTGTGCATTAATGGCACCAGTTCTGCTAGTTTTGCATCGACTTTCGTTTAGTAACGAAATGGTTTAAAATGCCCTCAAACATGAGTTATGGGTCCAATGGAGTAGATCGGGTTCGTTTATTGCAAAAAATTCCAACGCAACTTCATTTAGCGAACTTGTGCGTTAATGGCACCAGTTCAGCCAGTTTTGTGAGACTTTTGTGCAGTAACGAAACGGTTCGAAACTCCCCAAAACTTGAGTTTTGGGTCCAATAAAGTGGATAAGGTGACTTCGTTGCGAAAAATTCCAACGCAACTTCATTTACCGAAATTGTGTGTAAATGGCACCATTTTGGCCACTTTTGCATCGACTTTCGTGGCAATAACGGAACGGTCCAAAACGCCACAAAATGTGAGTTTTCAGTCCAAAGGTGTGGATCGGGTGCCTTCGTTGTGAAAATTTTCAACGCAAGTTTGTTTACCCAAACATTAGTTTTGCATTGACTTTCGTATAGTAACGAAATGGTCCGAAATGCCCTAAAATATGAGTTTTGGATCCAATGGAGTGGATCGGGTGCCTTCGTTATGAAAACTCCGACGTTAGTTCATTTAGCGAATTCCAATGTTGTAGAGTTTGAAAAACTCTCCAACTTTCATTTTGGGCATTTCTTCATTTGGGTTTTAGATCAACGGGAAATTTTGTTTTACAAATAGGCCCCTGCAGTTCTCTGATTTTACGTATAAGCCCTTAGGGAATTCCATTTGTCTTCCTTCTCTCCTCTACCTTATCCTGGCGTCTCCCTTCTTCTGTTTTTCTTCCCCACCGGCAGACCTATCTCCTTCTCTCTCTCTCATCTATCCTCTCCTCCATCGGCTCGGGCAGCCACGGCAGGTGGGCGAAGCACTGGCGGGGCGGCGCCCAGGTGTGCGAGCGGCGCAGGCGCAAGCGGCGGCTCGGCCCGAGCGCGGGCGAGCGGAGGCGCGGAGCCGAGCGAGCGGCTCGAGCGCGCGGGCGCCAGGCGAGCGCAGGGCGAATGCGCGGTGCGGATGAGCGCGCGCGGCAGGCGGGCCCGGGCTGAGCGGGCGGCAGCGGCTCAGCGTGATTCCGGCGGCGCGCGGAACGGGGCCGGCTCGGGTGCGACCAGGCGCGGGCGAGCCAGAGCGGCGGGCGCTGCTACGGCTGGCGGCGCGGCGCAAGAGGCGCGCAGGGCGGGGAGTGAGCCGGAGCGGCGGAACGCGGCGCCAGGTCGGGGTGGAGGCGCGGCCCAGGCGGAGGCGCAGTGGGAGCAGGCGGCCCAGGACTGGAGCAGGCGAGGGCCGGCGCAAGCAGAGGAGGCGGCCACGGCAGGAGCTGGGCGAGCGCGAGCGTGCGCAGGATGGCGGCAGGCCGGCGTTGGTGCGCGGCTCAGGAGCAGACGAGGCGCGAGCAGGAGCAGGTGATGTGGCTCGGGCGTGCACGACAGCAGGAGCGCGGAGCGTGCGCGGGAGGCGTGGAGGTGCACGGGAGCAAGCGAGTGTGCGCGGGCGAGTGAAGGCGCATGTCGCGCAGGAAGTGGATGCGGCTCGGCCCAGGAGCAGACGCGCGCGTGCCCAACAAGCTGGCGGCGTGCGGGTGTGACACAAACTCGTGAGCGGCACGACTGGCAGTGCAGGAGCGAATGTGAGCAACGCCGAGCGGGTGGCGTGAACATGCGCGCGGTAACGCAGCGGAAGCCAGTGGCGTGTGCAGGTGTTGAGTGGAGCGCGCGCGGAGGGCGCTGGAGGCACGGTTGGCGCGCGCGCGAGTGGCTCGGCCGGGGCAGGAGTAGGCCCAGGTGGCGCGAACACGCGTGTGTGAGCGCGGAAGTGACGCGGCAAGGCCGGGCGAACACGGGTTCGGCAGCTGGAAGCGGAGGAGCAGCTGCACAGCGTGCAGGGTGACGATGTGCAGGGAGGTCGCGCGCGATGCGAGAGGAGTTGTAATGTGGCGGCTGCAGGCGGACCCGCCCAGGGAGCAGTAGAGTCGCGCGTGGAGGATGTCGGAGACTGTTAAAGGGAAAGCAGCGAATGAGATCAAGCAGCATTGCGGACTGCTCGCGAAAGATATGGAGATAGCCCCGATGTGAGCGGGCTTCGGTTCTCGCGGAGGCAGAAGAGGCGAGTGTGGCACGGCTAAACGAAGGCGGAGGTCCGGACTGAATTGGACTAGCGCATCCGCAAGTATGGAGCAGAAGCATTCTGCCCGTGGCAGTGGTAGGCCGATTCGGATGGCGTCGCAGCTAGCAGAAAAGGAGGCAGAGCTACACCTTGTGCAAGCGAGAGTGACGCACAGGTGCTGCAGCCAGGTACGGCGGCCCTGCAAGTGACTGCACAGGCATACCAGATGTGTTTCTGCAATGCATGTGCATGAGCAAAGAAGACTCAGCCCGTGAGCCGGAAAACCCTAAGGTTCGCGGAAGAGATGATATAGCGAACCAATCCGGCCCTATCGGCTTCTCCCATGAATTCACGGCATCCAACAGCACCTTTTCCTCGTCAATCGCCAAGCAAGACCACAAGTCACCGCGGAGATTACCCCTTCGGGCATTCTCTACCCACTGCAATTTCCGGCAAGCTTCTTCGTCAACCACGGAATCTCGTCGTCGTCGAGCTCATCTTGTCGACGCCAATCCTATTCACCGCGGGAATTCACTTCCGTTTGTTCTTCTCTACAACCAAGGTTTGCCCTGATTCTTTGAATCTTTCTAATGCCGGCGATTCCTTTGCCGGAATATCGTCGTTAACTTCCTGTTATCTGTTTTCCCGAACCAGGGACTTGATTGCGATGTTTTAGAAAGTTCTAGGGTGTCCTTTGTAAAATTTCCAAAGCTTTCTGTACTTTAAATCGATGAACTTCTACATTTCATAGATTTTCATAGGAAGTTCATAAAAATGTAAAATCAGTTTTGTTTGAAAACCCTAAGTCGAAATCTACAAGTTTATGTTGTGATTTTGAATTGAAAATCTTGATTTGTGGTCTAGGTTGAATATTAAGGAATGAGTGCTCTATTTATACCTTATATTATATGCATGTGTGGTAACTAAAGGGTTAATCATAGGATATATGCCTTAGACAGAAAAGTGCGATATCTAGTTAATCCTTTCCCACGAAGAGCTCATATCTTTGCCGTCAAGACGCTATCCTTGTCTTGATTGCTGTTTCCTTAAGTTTCTCTTCGTGTAAAGGTCTTTGTTAATTCATGTGCATCTATTACTTAGCTTATACATCTCTGCAGCCGCATTTCAACATCAGCTTTTGGTTCAGCCGCTAAGCATCCATTTCCTTAAGTCTATGACGTTCCTGTGTAACAGCTATCAGTCGATACTTCTACCATCGGCTGATTAGCTGACACGATTGTTACCTTTCTAGTGTCGGCTACTGCCGATACAGTTCTTTTATTCTGTCCTACATCGACTGCATATAGTCGATATATCAAAGGTGTATACACAATCTTAGGGTTCTTGCCATCGGCCGACCCAAGCCGATTTTGGTTACTTTTCCATATCAGTCAAACACGGCCGATCGATCCTTAGTTTTCCCATCCTTATTCACACACTTCTATTAGTCGATTTATCGACTGAGAGGTCGGCTTTATACTTATCGGTCATATACCCTTAACCACACTCCAATCGGCTGTACGTCACTCAATTGTTGTGCTGACGAAATCGAGTCGATACAACCACACCTAGTTACTTAGGATAACACGTAAGCACATCTTAATTAAGACACAGCTGCTTTAGGAAAACCAATACACTTGTCAATCGGTTACCCAGACCAAAGTACACAACCCTAGATCAGTAAGATCGCACAATAGACACGCCTCTATTAGGCACGACCAAAGCATATCTATCGGCTATACCTTCGTTATTTCCAATCGGCTCTATTGTAATCTTCAACAAGTAGCCGATCATAATTAGATGTCCTCTTAAAGCTCTATCTAAGTTTAGTTTCAGATCTTTTTGGTTGTTATGTGAATAGTGTGTTATATGAATGCTAGATTGCAATTGTATTGTGAAGTAAAGTAGTGTTATGTGCACACTTTGAATGAAATGTTGCATTGCATGTAGATACGTCTACTTCTGCAAATAGTAACTACCAGATCTCCCAAAAGTCTACGGAGGATGTTCCTGAAGACCAAATGAACGTCACCAAGGGATTAACTGAAGCTCCGAACCAAAGTTCGGAAGATATTGACATTTCTGACTTCAGCCCCACCAGTAAAGGCAAGCCCCGGACATAACCCACTATTTTAAATACACTGCAATCTATATCTACTATGTAATTCTATGCATTAAGTTCTTAGGAATTGCTTGAAACCCTAGTTGCATTTCCCTAGGAACCAAAGTATTGAATGTTAGCACTTGAGTCCGGCTAGCTGCTATGCTAATAGGACCGGTAGAAGTCGGGTGATTTCCTGTCACTCGCGCGATATAGGAGTTGTAATGTTTACATTCCTGTTATCACTATAAGGATGACGGACGGGAGTTTTGTGAGGTATCATGGTTGAGGTGATACCCCGTCTGTGTTGTTGAATTTTGATAAGGTCGCGGAATGTGCCGATCGGGGTTAAGCGTTTGAAAGTACTAACCACATGCTGCGAAATATGGTAAGCGGTAAGCCTAGTAACCAATCGGCCCAAGGAGTGGACATATCTCCCACCACATGTATTTGGTTCTTCTGGTTACTTGATTCGATTGAGGAAATACGTGTTGCAAGGGCAACCAGAAATACGGGTTTTGTAGTCGCGCTACAGACGTATGTCCTGCACTTTGGAAGTGCGTATGTTCCTGCAGTCGCTTGTGGTGGATCTGATCCACGAGTCGGAATGAAAGGCAAACGGTTGCTTCGGAACGACCCTTTGGTGTTCCAAGCGTGTGAGTTAGGTTTACCTTGCAAGGTTAAATTCGATTCAGAATCGTCCGCCTCTCACGATGATTGAGACTACTTAATCCCTTTATCACACAGAGTAACAAGAGCAACTATATGATAAGTAATACTGATGGTTGAGATAAAGAGCTCTACCTTGCTTGCTTAGTTATAAGTGCTTATCTAGAATGGATAATCACATAGAACTTGAAAGCTAAAAGTTGAAAATAAGGATCTACTCTTAGTTTCTTTTCAGCTGAAACTAAACCCAGAACTATTGTAAGCCTTCATAAGTCTAGTTATGGGCTAAAGTATACCCAACCCCGGGTAAGCTTTGCTGAGTATTAGTATACTCAGCCTTGCTAGTTTTATATTTTTCAGGTAAAGCCTTTGAAGATCCTACTCTTTCCCTGTTTTGGCCCTGTGCTCTCCCAGATGATTGGTCCGTGGAATGGGATCCGTCCTCGGCCAACACCGATGATTCTGAGTGATGTCGTGCCTGGGCTTAGCATGACATCTGTCTTGACGACGTGCTGTAATCATCGCGTATGTTTTCCGCTGCTAAAAACCATAGCCTTAACAGTTTGTAATGTCTTTTCTAAATTTAAAACTTCGTACTTCTTTTGGAAACTCTTGTAATGTAATTCTCTGTGATGTAAAATGTGATGGTGATTGTATCTCTGGACTCACCTTCGTGTGAGGTAACCTTATTTGATCCTGTGTATCGGTGGTTTATCGGGACGTTACCCGACAGGCCAAGAGATTATACCGTTTGAAGCACGTTGGAGCCCTCTGGAGTGGACTCGCGTACTTGAGCCGGTATAATTCAGGTTGGTTCTGCCACAGTATCAAAACAGTCCGAAACACCGAAAAATAAGATTTTTCGGTCGAATGGAGTGGATCGGGTGCCTTCGTTCTGAAAAATTTCGACGCAACTTCATTTAGCGAACTCGTGCCTTATAAAGGCACTAGTTCGGCAAGTTTAGCATCGACTTTCATGCAGTAACGAAACGATCTGGAATGCCCCAAAACATGAGTTTTGGGTCGAATGGAATGGATCGGGTGCCTTCGTTGCGAAAAATCCGAAGCAACTTCGTTTAGTGAACTTGTGCGTTAATGGCACCAGTTCGGCTAGTTTTGCGTCGACTTTCATGCGGTAACAAAACGGTCCAAAACGCCCCAAAACATGAGTTTTGGGTCGAATGGAGTGGATCGGGTGCCTTCGTTGCAAAAAATTATGATGCAACTTTGTTTAGCGAACTTGTACGTTAATGGCACCAGTTCGGCTAGTTTTGCATCGACTTTCATCTAGTAACGAAACGGTTTGAAACGCCCTCAAACATGAGTATTGAGTCCAATGGAGTGGATTGGGTGTGTTCGTTGCTAAAATTCCAATGCAACTTCGTTTAGCGAATTGTGCATTAATGGCACCAATTCGGCCACTTTTGCATTGACTTTCATGCAGTAACGAAATGGTCCGAAATCCCCAAAACATGAGTTTTGGGTCGAATGGAGTGGATCATGTGCGTTCGTTGCGAAAAATTCCAACGCAACTTCGTTTAGAGAACTTGTGCGTTAAAGGCACTAGTTCAGTCAGTTTTGCATAGCCTTTCATGCAGTAACGAAACGGTCTGAAATGCCCCAAAACATGAGTTTTGGGTCCAATGGAGTGGGTCAGGTTCGTTCATTGCAAAAAATTGCAACGCAACGTCTTCTACCGAACTTGTGCATTAATGGCACCATTCCGCTAGTTTTGCATCGACTATCGTGCAGCAACGAAATGGTCCGAAATGTCCTAAAACATGAGTTTTGGGTCCAACATAGTGGATCAGGTGCGTTCATTGCTAAACATTCCAACGCAACTTTTTTAGCGAACTTGTGCGTTAATGGCACCAGTTCGGCAAATTTTGCATCGACTTTCATGCAGTAACGAAACGGTCCGAAATGCACCAAAGCATGAGTTTTTGGGTCCAATGGAGTGGATCAGGTACGTTCATTGCAAAAATTCTGACACATCTTTGTTTAGCGAACTTGTGTGTCCATGGCACTAGTTTGGCTAGTTTTGTATCGACTTTCATGCAGCAACAAAATGGTCCACAATGCCCAAAAACATGAGTTTTGAGTCCAATGGACTGGATCAGGTGCTTTCGTTGCAAAAAATTCCGACGCAACTTTATTTAGTGAACTTGTGGGTTCATGGCACCAGTTCAGCTAGTTTTGCATCGAATTTCATGTAGTAACGAAACGGTCCGAAAAACCCAAAAACATAAGTTTGGTATCCAATGGAGTGGATCTGGTGCGTTCGTTGCGAAAAATTCTGACGCAACTTCATTTGGTGAACTTGTGCGTTAATGGCACCAGTTTGGCTAGTTTTGCATCAACTTTCGTGTAGTGACAAAATGGTTTGAAACGCCCTCAATCATGAGTTTTGGGTCCAATGGAGTGGATCGGGTTCGCTCGTTGCAAAAAATTCCAACGCAACTTCGTTTAACGAACTTGCGCATTAATGGCACCAGTTCTACTAGTTTTGCATCGACTTTCATGCAGTAACGAAATGGTCCAAAATGCCCAAAACATGAGTTTTGGGTCCACTGGAATGGATCAGGTGCGTTCGTTGCGGAAAATTCTAGCGCAACTTCATTTTGCGAACTTGTGCGTTAATGGCACCCGTTCAGCCGGTTTTGTGTTGACTTTCAGGCAGTAATGAAATGGTCTGAGTCTCCCTAAAACAAGAGTTTTGGCACAACAAAGTGGATCCCGTGCCTTCATTGCAGAAAATTCTGATGCAACTTCGATAGCGAACTTGTGCGTTAATGGCACAATTTCGGCCACTTCTGCATCGACTTTCGTGGCAGTATCGAAACAGTCCGAAACGCCGCAAAATAAGAGTCTTCAGTCGAATGGAGTGGATCGGGTTCCTTTGTTCCGAAAAATTCCGAGACAACTTCGTTTAGCGAACTCGTGCCTTATAAAGCCACTAGTTCGACCAGTTGTGTATCGACTTTCGTGCAGTAACGAAATGATCTGGAACACCCCAAAATAAGAGTTTTGGGTCGAATGGAGTGGATTGGGTGCCTTCATTGCGAAAAAATCGGAAGCAACTTTGTTTAGCGAACTTATGCGTTAATGGCACCAGTTCGGCTAGTTTTGCATCGACTTTCGTGCGGTAACGAAATGGTCCGAAATGCCCCAAAACATGAGTTTTGGGTTGAACGGAGTGGATCGGGTGCCTTCGTTGCAAAAAATTTCGACGCAAATTCGTTTAGCGAACTTGTACGTTAATGGCACCAGTTCAGCTAGTTTTGCATTGACTTTCATCTAGTAATGAAACAGTTTGAAACGCCCGCAAACATGAGTATTGAGTCCAACAGTGTGGATCGGGTGTGTTCATTGCTAAAATTCCAATGCAACTTCGTTTAGTGAACTTGTGCATTAATGGCCCCAATTCGGCCACTTTTGCATCAACTTTCGTGCAGTAACGAAAACGTCCGAACTGCCCTAAAACATGAGTCTTGGGTCCAATGGAGTGGATCAGGTGTGTTCGTTGCGAAAAATTCAACGCAACTTAGTTTTGGGAACTTGTCCATTAATGGCACTAGTTCGGCTAGTTTTGCATCGACTTTCGTGTAGTAACGAAATGGTTCCAAATGCCCTCAAACATGAGTGTTGGGTCCAATCGAATGAACCGGGTTCGTTTGTTGGAAAAATTTCAACACAACTTTGTTTAGCGAACATGTGAATTAATTGCACTAGTCTGGCAAGTTTTGCATTTTCTTTTGTGTAGTAACGAAATGGTCCTAAATGCCACAAAACATGAGATTTGGGTCCAATGGAGTTCGGTTAGCGAACTTGTTCATTAATGGCACCAATTTAGCCAGTTTTGCATCGACTTTCATGCAGTAACGAAATGGTCCGAAATGCCCCAAAACATGAGTTTTGGATCCACTGGAGTGGATCAGGTGCGTTCGTTGCGAAAAATTCCAGCGCAACTTCGTTTAGCGAACTTGTGTGTTAATTGCACCAGCTTTGCTAGTTTTGCATCAACTTTCGTGTAGTAACGGAATGGTTTGAAACGCCCTCAAACATGAGTTTTGGGTCCAATGGAGTGGATCGGGTGCGTTCGTTGTGGAAATTCCAACGCAACTTCATTTAGCGAACATGTGCGTCAATTGCTCCAATTCGGCCACTTTTGCATCGACTTTCGTGGAAGTAACGAAACGGTCCGAAATGCCCAAAAACATGAGTTTTGGGTCCAATGGAGTGGATCAGGTGCGTTCGTTGCGAAAAATTCCAACGTAACTTCGTTTAGTGAACTTGTGCGTTAATGGCACCAGTTTGGCTTGTTTTGCATCAACTTTCATGATAGTAACAAAATAGTCCGAAACGCTGCAAAACCTGCGTTTTCGGTCCAATGGAGTGGATCGGGTGCCTTCGTTGTGAACATTTCTGAGGCAACTATGTTTAGCAAACTTGTGCGTTAATGGCACCAATTCGGTCAGTTTTGCATTGACTTTCATGTAGTAATGACGTGGTCTGAAATAACCCAAAATATGAGTTTTGGGTCTAACGGGTGCGTTCGTTACCAAAAATTCTGACGCAACTTCGTTTAGCGAACTTGTGCATTAATGGCACCAGATCGGCTTGTTTTGCACCGACTTTCGTGGCAGTAACGAAATGGTTTGAAATATCCGAGAACGCGAGTTTTGGGTGCAATGGACTGATCAGGTGCCTTCATTGCGAAAAATTCTGACGCAACTTCGTTTAGCGCACTTGTACGTTAATGGCACAAGTTTGGCTAGTTTTGCATTGACTTTCGTGTAGTAACGAAATGGTTAAAACGCCCTCAAACATGAGCATTGAGTCCAATGGAGTGGATTAGTGCGTTCGTTGCGAAAAATTCCAACGTAACTTCGTTTAGCAAACTTGTGCGTTAATGGCACTAGTTCAGCCAGTTTTGCATCAACTTTCGGATAGTAAGGAAACGGTCCGAAACGCCCCAAAACATGAGTTTTGGGTCCAATGGAGTGCATCAGGTGCGTTCGTTGCGAAAAATTCTGACGCAACTTCGTTTAGCGAACTTGTATGTTAATGGCACCAGTCCGGCTAGTTTTGCATCGACTTTCGTGCAGTGACGAAACGGTTTGAAACGCCCTCAAACATAAGTTTTGGGTCCAATGGAGTGGATTGGGTTCGTTCGTTGCAAAAAATTCCAACGCAACTTCGTTTAACGAACTTGTGCATTAGTGGCTCCAGTTCGGCCAGTTTTGCATCGACTTTCATGCAGTAATGAAATGGTCCAAAATGCCCAAAATATGAGTTTTGGTTCCGATGGAGCGGATCAGGTGCGTTCGTTGTGAAAAATTCCAGCGCAACTTCGTTTAGCGAACTTGTGCGTTAATAGCACCAGTTCAGCCAGTTTTGCGTAGACTTTCGGGCAGTAATGAAACAGTCCGAGTCTCCCCAAAACAAGAGTTTTTGGCACAATGAAGTGGATCCGGTGCCTTCGTTGCAAAAAATTCCGACGCAATTTCGTTTAGCGAACTTGTGCGTTAATGGCACCAGTTCGGCCACTTTTGCATCGACTTTCGTGGCAGTATCAAAACAGTCCGAAACACCAGAGAACAAGATTTTTCGGTCGAATGGAGTGGATCGGGTGCCTTCGTTCCAAAAAATTCCGACGCAACTTCATTTAGCGAACTGGTTTTAGCGTCAATTTAGCATCGACTTTCGTGCAGTAACGAAACGATCAAGAACGCCCCAAAACATGAGGTTTTGGGTCGAATGGAGTGCATCGGTTGCCTTTGTTGTGAAAAAATCCGAAGCAACTTCGTTTAGTGAACTTGTGCGTTAAAGGCACCAGTTCAGCTGGTTTTGCATCGACTTTCATGCGGTAACAAAACGGTCCGAAACGCCCCAAAACATGAGTTTTGCGTCGAATGGAGTGGATCGGGTGCCTTCGTTGCAAAAAATTACGATGCAACTTTGTTTAGCGAACTTGTACGTTAATGGCACCAGTTCGGCTAGTTTTGCATCGACTTTCATCTAGTAACGAAACGGTTTGAAACGCCCTCAAACACGAGTATTGAGTCCAATGCAGTGGATTGGGTGTGTTCATTGCTAAAATTCCAATGCAACTTCGTTTAGCGAATTGTGCATTAATGGCACCAATTCGGCCACTTTTGCATTGACTTTCATGTAGTAACGAAATGGTCCGAAATGCCCCAAAACATGAGTTTTGGGTCCAATGGAGTGGATCAGGCGCGTTCATTGCGAAAAATTCTGACACAACTTTTTTTAGCGAACTTGTGCGTCAATGGAACCAGTTTGGCTAGTTTTGTATCGTCTTTCATGCAGCAGCAAAATGGTCCGAAATGCCCCAAAACATGAGTTTTGAGTCCAATGGACTGGATCATGTGCTTTCGTTGTAAAAATTCCAATGCAACTTTATTTAGTGAACTTGTGGGTTCATGGCACCAGTTCAGTCAGTTTTGCATCGACTTTCATGTAGTAACGAAACGGTCCGAAAAACCCAAAATCATAAGTTTTGTATCCATTGGAGTGGATCTGGTGCGTTCGTTGCGAAAAATTCTGACGCAACTTCATTTAGCGAACTTGTGCGTTAATGGCACCAGTTCAGCTAGTTTTGCATCGACTTTCGTGTAGTGACGAAATGGTTTGAAACGCCCTCAATCATGAGTTTTGGGTCCAATGGAGTGGATCGGGTTCGCTCGTTGCAAAAAATTCCAACGCAACTTCGTTTAACGAACTTGTGCATTAATGGCACCAGTTCCGCTAGTTTTGCATCGACTTTCATGCAGTAACGAAATGGTCTAAAATGCCCAAAACATGAGTTTTGGGTCCAATGGAATGGATCAGGTGCGTTCGTTGCGAAAAATTCTAGCGCAACTTCGTTTTGCGAACTTGTGCGTTAATGGCACTAGTTCAGCCGATTTTGCGTTGACTTTCGGGTAGTAATGAAACGGTCTGAGTCTCCCCAAAACAAGAGTTTTGGCACAATGAAGTGGATCCCATGCCTTCATTGCAGAAAATTCTGACGCAACTTCGATAGCGAACTTGTGCGTTAATGGCACAATTTCGGCCACTTTTGCATCGACTTTCGTGGTTGTATCGAAACAGTCTGAAATGCCGCAAAATAAGAGTCTAAGGTCGAATGGAGTGGATCGGGTTCCTTCGTTCCAAAAAATTCCAAGACAACTTCGTTTAGCGAACTCGTGCCTTATAAAGCCACTAGTTTGACCAGTTGTGCATCAACTTTCGTGCAGTAACGAAATGATCTGGAACGCTCAAAAATATGAGTTTTGGGTCAAATTGAGTGGATTGGGTGCCTTCATTGTGAAAAAATCCGAAGCAACTTCGTTTAGCGAACTTATGCGTTAATGGCACAAGTTCGTCTACTTTTGCATTGACTTTCGTGTAGTAACGAAATGGTTTGAAACGCCCTCAAACATGAGTATTGAGTCCAATCGAGTGGATCAGGTGCGTTCGTTGCAAAAAATTCCAACGTAACTTTGTTTAGCAAACTTGTGCGTTAATGGCACTAGTTCAGCCAGTTTTGCATCAACTTTCGGGCAGTAACAAAACGGTCCGAAACGCCCCAAAACATCAGTTTTGGGTCCAATGGAGTGGATCAGGTGCGTTCGTTGCGAAAAATTCCGTCGCAACTTCGTTTAGCGAACTTGTATGTTAATGGCACCAGTCCGGCTAGTTTTGCATCGACTTTCGTGCAGTGACGAAATGGTTTGAAACGCTCTCAAACATGAGTTTTGGGTCCAATGGACTGGATCGGGTTCGTTCATTGCAAAAAATTCCAACGCAACTTCATTTAACGAACTTGTGCATTAGTGGCACCAGTTCGGCCAGTTTTGCATCGACTTTCATGCAGTAACGAAACGGTCCAAAATGCCCAAAACATGAGTTTTGGTTCCAATGGAGCGGATTAGGTGCGTTCGATGTGAAAAATATCAGCTCAACTTCGTTTAGTGAACTTGTGTGTTAATGGCACCAGTCTGGCTAGTTTTGCATCGACTTTCGTGAGGTGACAAAACGGTCCAAAACGCCCCGAAACATGAGTTTCGGGTCCAATGTAGTGGATCGGATGCCTTCGTTGCAAAAAATTTCGACGCAACTTCGTTTAGCGAATATGTGCGTTAATGGCAACAGTTCGGCTAGTTTTGCATCGACTTTCATCTAGTAACGAAATAGTTTCAAATGCCCTCAAACATTAGTATTGAGTCCAATGGAGTGGATCGGGTGTGTTTTTTTCTAAAATTCCAATGCAACTTCATTTAGCGAACTTGTGCATTGATTGCCCCAATTCGGCCACTTTTGCATTGACTTTCACGCAGTAACGAAATGGTCCGAAATGCCCCAAAACATAGTTTTGGGTCGAATGGAGTGGATCATGTGCGTTCGTTGCGAACTTGTGGGTTGATGGCACCAGTTCAGCCAGTTTTGCATTGACTTTCGTGTAGTAACGAAACGGTCCGAAACGCCCAAAAACATAAGTTTTGGATCCAATTGAGTGGATCTGGTGCGTTCGTTGTGAAAAATTCCGACGCAACTTCGTTTAGTGAACTTGTGCGTTAATGGCACCATTTCGGCTAGTTTTGCATCGACTTTCGTGTAGTGACGAATCGGTTTGAAACACCCTCAAACATGAGTTTTGGGTCCAATGGAGTGGATCGGATTCGTTCATTGCAAAAAATTCTAGCGCAACTTCGTTTAATGAACTTATGCATTAATGGCACCAGTTCGGCCAGTTTTCACCGACTTTCATGCAGTAACGAAATGGTCCAAAATGCCCAAAACATGAGTTTTGGGTCCAATGGAGCGGATCAGGTGTGTTCATTGTGAAAAATTCCAACGCAACTTTGTTCAGCGAACTTGTGCTTTAATGGCACCAGTTCAGCCAGTTTTGCGTAGACTTTCAGGCAGTAATGAAACAGTCCGAGTCTCCCCGAAACAAGAGTTTTGGGCACAATGAAGTGGATCCGGTGCATTCGTTGCAAAAAATTCCGACGCAACTTCGTTTAGCGAACGTGTGCGTTAACGGCACCAGTTCAGCCACTTTTGCATCGACTTTCGTGGCAGTATCAAAACAGTTCAAAATGCCGCAAACAAGAGTTTTCGGTCGAATGGAGTGGATTGGGTGCCTTCATTCCGAAAAATTCTGACGCAACTTTGTTTAGCGAATTGTGCCTTATAAAGCCACTAGTTCGGCCAGTTCTGCATCAACTTTCGTGCAGTAACGAAACGATCCGGAACGCCCCAAAATATGAGTTTTGGGTCGAATGGAGTGGATCGGGTGACTTCATTGCGAAAAAATTCGAAGCAACTTCATTTAGCGAACTTATGCGTTAATGGCACCAGTTCGGCTAGTTTTGCATCAACTTTCATGCGGTAACGAAATGGTACGAAACGCCCCAAAACATGAGTTTTGGGTCGAATGTAGTGGATCGGGTGCCTTCGTTGCAAAAAATTTCGACGCAACTTCGTTTAGCGAACTTGTACGTTAATGGCACGAGTTCAGCTAATTTTGCATCGACTGTCATATAGTAACGAAACTGTTTGAAACGCCCTCAAATATCAGTATTGAGTCCAACAGAGTGGATCGGGTGTGTTCGTTGCTAAAATTCCAATGCAACTTCGTTTAGCGAACTTGTGCATTAATGGCACCAATTCGGGCACTTTTGCATCGACTTTCATGTAGTAACGAAATGGTCTGAAATGCCCCAAAACATGAGTTTTGGGATGAATGGAGTGGATCATGTGCGTTCGTTGCGAAAAATTCCAACGCAACTTCGTTTAGAGAACTTGTGCGTTAATGGCACTAGTTCAGCCAGTTTTGCATAGACTTTCATGCAGTAACGAAATGGTCTGAAATGCCCCAAAATATGAGTTTTGGGTCCAATGGAGTGGATCAGGTTCGTTCCTTGCAAAAAATTCCAACGCAACTTCATTTAGCGAACTTGTTCATTAATGGCACCATTCCGCTAGTTTTGCATCGACTTTCGTGCAGCAACGAAATGATCCGAAATGCCTCAAAATATGAGTTTTGGGTCCAATGTAGTGGATCAGGTGTGTTCGTTGCTAAAAATTCCAACTCAACATTTTTTAGCGAACTTGTGCGTTAATGGCACCAGTTCGGCAAGTTTTGCATCGACTTTCGTGCAGTAACGAAACGGTCCGAAACGCCCCAAAGCATGAGTTTTGGGTCCAATGGAGTCGATCAGGCGCGTTCATTGCGAAAAATTCTGACACAACTTTGTTTAGCGAACTTGTGCGTCAATGGCACCAGTTTGGCTAGTTTTGTATCGACTTTCATGCAGCAACGAAATGGTCCGAAATGCCCCAAAACAAGAGTTTTGGGTCCAATGGAGTGGATCAGGTGCTTTCGTTGCAAAAAATTCCAACGCAACTTTATTTAGCGAACTTGTGCGTTAATAGCACCAATTCAGTTAGTTTTGCATCGACTTTCGTGCAATATCAAAACAGTCCAAAATGCCCAAAAATAAAGTTTTGGATCCAATAGAGTGGATCTGGTGCGTTCCTTGCGAAAAATTCTAACGCAACTTCGTTTAGCGAACTTGTGCGTTAATGGCACCAGTTCGGCTAGTTTTGCAGCAACTTTTGTGTAGTAGGGACATTGTTTGAAATGCCCACAAACATGAGTTTTGGGTCTGATGGAGTGGATCGGGTTCGTTCATTGCAAAAAATTCCAACGCAACTTCGTTTAGCGAACTTGTGCATTAATGGCACCAGCTCGTGCAGTTTTGCATTGACTTTCATTCTGTAATGAAATGGTCCAAAATGCCCCAAAACTTTAGTTTCGGGTCCAATGGAGTGGATTAGGTGCTTTCCTTCCAAAATTTCCAACGCAACTTCATTTAGCTAACTTGTGGGTCGCACCAGTTTTGCCAGTTTTGCATCGACTTTCATGCTGTAATGAAGCGGTCCGAAATGCCCCAAAACTCATTTTGGGTCCAACGGAGTGGATTAGGTATCTTGGTTGCGAAAAATTTCGACGCAACTTCGTTTAGCGAAGTTGTGCGTTAATGGCACCAGTTCGGCTAGTTTTGCATCGACTTTCGTGGCAGTAGAGAAACGGTCCAAAATGCCCCAAAACATGAGTTTTGGGTCCAATGGAGTGGATCAGGTGCTTTCGTTACAAAACATTCTAACGCAACTTTATTTAGCGAACTTGTGGGTTAATGGCACCAGTTCAGCCAGTTTTGCATCGACTTTCGTGTAGTAACGAAACGGTCCGAAATGCCCAAAAACATAAGTTTTGGATCCAATTGAGTGGATCTGCTGTGTTCGTTTCGAAAAATTCCAACGCAAATTCGTTTAGCAAACTTGTGCCTTAATGGCACCTGTTCGGCTAGTTTTGCATCGACTTTCGTGTAGTGACGAAATGGTTTAAAACGCCCTCAAACATGAGTTTTGGGTCCAATGGAGTGGATCGGATTCGTTCATTGCAAAAAATTCCAACGCAACTTCGTTTAACGAACTTGTGCATTAATGGCACCAGTTCGGCCACTTTTGCATCGACTTTCATGCAGTAACGAAATGGTCCAAAATGCCTAAAACATGAGTTTTGGGTCCAATGGACTGGATCAGGTGCGTTCGTTGCGAAAAATTCCAGCGCAACTTCGTTTAGCGAACTTGTGCTTAATGGCACCAGTTCAGCCAGTTTTGCGTAGACTTTCGGGCAGTAATGAAACAGTCTGAGTCTCCCCAAAACAAGAGTTTTGGGCACAATGAAGTGGATCTGGTGCGTTCGTTGCTAAAAATTCCGACGCAACTTCATTTAGTGAACTTGTGTGTTAATGGCACAAGTTCGGCCACTTTTGCATCGACTTTCATGGCAGTATCGAAATAGTTTGAAACGCCGCAAAACAAGAGTTTTCGATCGAATGGAGTGGATCGGGTGCCTTCATTCCGAAAAATTCTGGCGCAACTTCGTTTAGCGAACTCATGCCTTATAAAGGCACTAGTTCGTCTAGTTCTGCATCAACTTTCATGTGGTAACAAAATGATTCAGAACGCCCCAAAACATGAGTTTTGGGTCGAATGGAGTGGAACGGGTGCCTTTGTTGCAAAAAATTTTGACGCAACTTTGTTTAGCGAACTTGTACGTTAATGGCACCAGTTTGGCTAATTTTGCATCGACTTTCATCTAGTAATGAAATGGTTTGAAACGCCCTCAAACATGAGTATTGAGTCCAATGGAGTGGATCGGGTGTGTTCATTACTAAAATTCCAATGCAACTTCATTCAGCGAACTTGTGCATTAATGGCACCAATTCGGCTTGTGACATTTAGGTACTTAGGATTTAAAAACACCCCAAATTCTAGTATAAGTTGTGTGTTTGATCTTTTGTTTGTGTGCTTAAAAATTTTAATGCAAAGGCAAAAGGATCTTTTAGTAATTTTGGAAAAAAATTAGGTCTTTTGGTGCAAAATGGGTGAGAATGGTAGGTAAAATTAATTTATGTAAAGGGTTGTTGTGCAAGAAACAAGTACTTGCTTTTAAACCATAAATAGAAGTGAAACTACCCTATGGATTCAAGTGGAATGTAGTTTTTAAATAGGATTTCTCCGAAGTTTAAACTTTTGCCAAGTTTTAAGTTAGATTCAAATCCTGAACTCTTTTGAAACTAAACCTTAAAGCAAAGTTGTAGATCTTGCTAAACTCTACACTTTTGCTTTTGGGCACATTTTCATTTGATTTATGGTTTGAATGTTAACTCAGCTTTACAGTGGAGTCCCTGCAATTTTAGAAATTGCAAAGTAGTCCCTGTCTTCTACCTCGAGTCCTCCTCCTCTGCTCTGCTCGCGCCCGTGACTCCGCCGCCCGCCGGCCGTTGCCTGAGCTTCCAAGCTGACTCCGCGCCGCTCTCCTCCACCCCACGTGGCTCCTAGCTAGCCCGCCCGCCGCCCGCACCGCCCCTGCTGGCTCTCCCCCGCCCCGCCACGTCGAGCCGCCGGTACCCAGGCCGCCACGCGGCCGAGGGTGCCCGACGGGGCACGGCGACGACGCCGTCGATCTGTGCCCAGCTGCACGCTTACTCCCTCCCTTCTGCCGCATGTCACCTCTCTACAAATACCGACCCAAAGCTTCCCTCGCTCACCTTCTCTTCTTCTTCCTCACGAGCGACAAGCCGAGCACCCGTCCGCCGGACTTCCTCGCAGCACCGCCCTACCTCTTCCCAATTCCAGCACCCCAAAGCTTCCTCCCCACCCCCGCTTGCCCCTCGACCCACCCGAGCCGAGCTTTGTCCTCTCCTCGGCCGGAGCAGCCCGAGACCCCCTCAACGTCGACGATCCCCTTCCGCCCCACCTCCGACCGAAATAGGTACCGAAACCGCATCCCCGCAACTCCACGATGCTCGTGCGCACTCCATCTTTCCACGTTCGCCGGCCCCTCGCCGGGAACATGGGCGCACCACCACGGCTGCCACCATTCCTCACCGTCGACCATGCTCCGCCGCCTTTCTTTGTGCCCACCACCCACCAACGTGTGCACCTCGTCCTATAGATCATGTAGGACCAGTTTCCCCTCGGCCAAAACCTCGCCGCCGGCGAGAACACGCCGGTCAGGCCGCCGTCTTGGTCTTGCAAGGGCCACATTGCAATTTAGGTTTTCATTTTAGGGTCCCATATGCAAAACCCGAGGGCCTCTCTGCAAGTTTCTCTTTTAGTCTTGTTTGCAAAAGCTGTCAACTTGTAAAATTGATAGAAATTTGTAGAAAAATCCAAAAATTGTCAAACCTGTTTTGTTATACTCTTGAAGTTTAGCTCTACAACTTTGATTAATAGAGTATGGTTTGAAACCAAATGCTTTTTAAGTGCAGCATCTTTTCATGTGATTTTTGTGTGCAGCATGTTTAAAGTGTATGCAAGTTTGTGTAAAAATTTCACCTTAATTTCTGCACTCTAGCTTGAACTAATTTGAACATTATGCAAATCAAGATTGAATTGATTAAAATTTATTTAAGCATGCTACTAAGGTTTTCATGCTTAGATCTTTTTACCATATGTTAATCTGTTGATAAGTAGTTCATAATAAATCTTTCAAGAATTTCTGACACTGTTTTGCCTAAGGTTTGAATTTAAACTTGAAATTTGAACTTAATTCAAATGCTTTAGTTTTTGTTTTCAGAAAATTATGAAAAATTCGTAGTAAGCTCATCCACTAGAAATGAGCTTACCCACAAAAATTCAAGGCCAGAGCCTTTGTGGATTTCAAAATAAAATTCAAACTTGTTAACTTAATTCAATTAAATCAAGTAATTTGATATTGAATTAAAGTACACATAATGAGTTTGAATTCAAATTTTCTGTTTTATGAAGTTGTATTTATCAATTGGTTGGATTGCAACTTTATCGTGAAGTAAAATTTTTAACTCATGAACCACCTAATTCAAATCATTGCATATCATGTAGAGTCAGCAACACTTGACGACGGAGACTATGAACTAGTCCCGGAAAATGAGCAAGGATTTTCTGAAGACCCGGTGAACGTCGTCAAGAATTTAACTAAAGCCCCGAACCAAGGTTCGAAAGTTTTTGACATCCCTGACCCTAGCCCCGCTCAAGAAGCCAAGCCCCGATGCATAACCCAGTATTTTAAATTACTTCACTTATATAATCTTATACTTATATATCTATATTATGCATTAAGTCTAGGAGTTGAATTGGAACCCTAGATGCATGAATCCTAGGAACCTATGAATTATACCTGAGTCCTTATCGAATAGATACTCTGCTAATAAGACCTGTAGAAGTCGAGTGATCTCCTTTCACTCGTGCGATATAGGAATTGAATGTTTACTATTCTGCAATCACTATAAGGATGATGGACGGGGTCATGTGCAGTATCATGACCTGGAAGGTTACCCCGTCTGTGTTGATAAAAGTTGATAAGGTCGCAGTGTGTGGTAGCTGTGGTTAAGCGTTTGAAAGTACTAGCCACATGCCGCGAAATATGGAAAGCGGTAAGCCTAGTAACCAATCGGCCCGAGGAGTGGACATACCTCCCACCACTCGTAATTTGGTTTTTCACACACACCGACGTGCAGGAGTACGTTCCGCGCAGCGGACAGGAGTACGGTCATGTAGTCGCGCTACAGACGTATGTCCTGCACATTGGATGTGCGTATGGTCCTACAGTTGCTTGTGGTGGCCCTGATCCACGAGTCGGAATGAAAGGCAAACGGTTGCTCCAGAACGATCGTTAGATGTTCCAAGCGTGTGAGTTAGGTTTACCTTTGCAAGGTTATGAAATTCAATTCAGAATCATCTGTTTCTCGCGGAGATTGAGACTGCTTATTCCTTCTGCCACATAGAGTAAGAACAGTAACTCTTGTTGGAATAATCTTGATGGATGTTAATCTCTACCTTGCTTGTCTAGTATAGGTGCTTACCTAGAATGGTTAATGCAACTAGAAGCTGAAAGCTAAAATATGAAAGTTAGATCATACTCTTTGTTGCTTTTCAGCTGAAATTAAACTCAGAACCATTACAGGCCTTTATAAGTCTTGTTACATGACAAAGTATACCATAAAACGGGTAAGTCTTGCTGAGTATTAGCATACTCAGTCTTGCTAGTCTGTCTTTCAGGTATGACCTATGTGAACAAAATGGATTGTCCAGCCTGGCCATCCTCTGTTCCGTTTGGCAGGTCCGTGGAATGGGATCCGTCCCCGGCCGGCAATGACCCTCCGGAATGACGCCATGTTTCGGGCTGAGCGTGGTGTCAACTTTCGCGACGCGTGTAGTCGCGTGTGAATTTCTTCCGCTACGACTCTGAACAAGCTGTTTAGCTTGTTGTTTTAAACAATGTTTGTATAAGTTTACTTAAGTCTGAAACAGATTGTAATAATGTTTAATATTTCTGTAAATTAAAGTTGATGAACTGTGGTGTGATTGTAAACTCGCCTTCGTGCGAGGTAAACCTACCTCAATCCTGTGTAACCGTGGTTGAATCGGGCGGTGACCCGACAGACCAATGGGTTGTTCCGTTTGAAGTGCGTTGAGTTAGTATCACCTGTACAGTGATGACTAGCGCACTTGAGCCGGAATAATTCAGGCGGTTCTGCCACAGGTGGTATCAAAGCTATAGGTTTACTCTTACAATTGGTACTACAACTGCAGCAGCTCTTAAAAATGTTCTCAGGATAAAATTTGCTTAACAAAAGAGTTTGCAAAGTACGTTGGATTCGTTAAGGTGGGTGCTTAGATCGTAAAGCCCTAGGCATTTGTATGGGAGTAATCAGGTGGCTACTAGTATATATATGTGTATAGTCAGCACTAACTTGCAGCACTACTTTCTGGCCAAACTTACTTTTGAGCACAACCCACCCTAGATATCTATTCGTATTGTCTATTCCTCAACGTTGAGACAAGAAGGTAAGAAGATCAGGATCCTCAGCCAACTGAGGGAGATTGGCCTTCTCGTCAGTGATGCGAACCGAATGCTGTTTCTCAAGCAGTGGCTTACTTGAGATGCTGCCAATATATCAATAATTAGTTGATTATATTGGGAGTATATGGTTCGGCACAGGGTATGGTGATCGCTGTTCATACCCCCGTTTTATACGGTACCCCCGTGAATACGTTGCTAATGTAACGTATGCTAATATCGTCCGTACGGTGAAAATTGTACGGATACTGTTTCTATAATGAACAGTACTATTTGGGGACGCTTTCATATCATGCTGCCATGAAAGGTTCATGTTATATAAATATGGTCTTCTGCAGGTACACTAACCACGATTAAGAGGTTAAGACGAATAGGACTTATTGACTAGTTATTAGAGAGAGACGTAAATATTATGCCACCGAAATTAACCACGTAAGTCCAAAGATATTTGGCAATTGTTTTGGTTGTGAGGTCGAATAGTACGTGCATGCATAATCCATTATCAAACAAAATGAGTGCTTTGAATGTGTTGTTCTTTCAAGGACGTATAGAGTGTTGTCTCTAGTATGGTTTCAATAGGATTCTTGTGGTAGCCTTAGTTGAGTCTCCGGCATCCTTCGAAATCTCACCATTTGAATTCTTACTTTAGATGGCGGCTCCTTCAAACATCTTTTGGGATCACGCAGGGCATCTCCATACCAATGCCTTGCACTGGGAGGGTTTTCCCCGTCTCTTATGGGAATCACTTAGGCTATTCTTCTACACCGAGCCCCCACAGTATGATGGAGTGGAATATAGGGAAGAAGGTGTTCCTCGGTGCAGAGTCAAGATGACTATTCTTCAGCATCCTTTTCGCTCTCAGTGGCCACCCATCGAGGTCGATTTGGTTGGCTATCATCTTGTCGACACCATTGAGACCGCGGCTCTTCAGGCCATCCACACTTTCTGCAACTAGCATCCCATGGAAGTTGTAGGGCATCCTTGTGGCAGAACCGCCTGAATTATTCCGGCTCAAGTGCGCTAGTCATCGCTATACAGCCGATACTAACTCAACGCACTTCAAACGGAACAACCCATTGGTCTGTCGAGTCTCCGCCCGATACAACCACGGTTCAACAGGATCGGAGCAGGTTTATCTCGCGCGAAGGCAAGTTCACAACCACACAATAGCTCACCAACTTTTAATTACAGAATATTAACATTATTACAAACTGTTTCAAAGTTAAAGAAACTTATACAAACATTGTTTAAAACGACAAGCCACACATGCTTGTCCAGGTTCACAGCGGAAAAAAATAAACATGTGACTACACACGCCGTGAAGGTTGACACCATGCTCAGCCCAAGGCCTGGTGTCACTCAGGAGGGTCACTGCCAGCCGGGGATGGATGCCACTCCACGGACCAGCCATACGGAGCAGAAGTTGGCCATGCAGAGCTATCCGGGGGGTTCTCGAAGGTCATACCTGAAAATTTTACTAGCAAGACTGAGTATTCTAATACTCAGCAAGGCTTATCCGAGATTAGGGTATACATTGCCCATAACTAAACTCATGAAGGCTTGAAATGGTTCTAGGCTTAATTTTAGCGGAAAAGCAACAAAGAATATGAACTAATTTTTCATATTTTAGCTGTCAGGTTCTAATTTCATTAATCATTCTAGGTAAGCACCTATTCTAGGCTAGCAAGGTAGAGATTAACATTCATCCCAATTATTTCATAATGATTACTGTTCTTACTCTATGTGGCAGAAGGAATAAGCAGTCTCAATCTCCATAAGATACGGACGATTCTGAATCAATTTTCCAAACCTTGTAAGGATAAACCTAACTCACACGCTTGGAACATCCAAAGATCGTTTCGAAGCAACCGTTTCCCTCATATTCCGGGTTATGGATCAGGGCCACCACAAGCCACTGCAGGACCGTACGCACACCAATTGTGCAGGACATACGTCTGTAGCACGACTACATGATCGTACTCCTATCTGCTATGCAGAACGTACTCCCACATGTTGGTGCGTGTGTACAACAGAAACTAAAATAATCGAGTGGTGGAGACATGTCCATTTGCCGGGCCAATCAGGTACTAGGCTTACCGCTTTACCATATTTCGCGGCATGTGGCTAGTACTTTCAAACGCTTAGCCACCACTACCACACACTGCGACCTTATCAACTTTCATCAAAACAGGCAGGGTAAACCTCCAAGTCATGATACTGCACATGACCCTGTCCATTATCCTTATAGTGATTGCAAAATGGTAAACATGCAACTCCTATATCGCGCGAGTGACAGGAAATCACCCGACTTCTGCCGATCCTATTAGTAGAGCATCTATGCGATAAGGACTCAGGCACAATACATAGGTTCCTAGTATCAATGCATCTAGGGTTCCATTTCAACTCTTAGACTTAATGCAAGATATAATATATAAGTATAAAATTATAGTAAATTGAAATACTGGGTTATGCAACGGGGCTTGCCTTCTTGACTGGGGTTGGGGGCAGGAGTGTCAAAGGTTTCCGAACTTCGGTTCGGAGCTTTAGTTAGAGTCTCGGCGATGTTTATCGGGTCTTCAGAAAACCCTTGGTCTTGTTCCAGGACTAGCTCGTAGTCCCCGTCGTCGAGCGTCGTTGATTCTATATGATATGCAATGATTTAACTGAGATGGTGCTTGAGTTAAAGATTTTATTTCACGATAAAGTTGCAATCCAACAAATTAATCAATATAAACTCATGAAGCAAGGGAGGGGTTTGATCCCAAACTACTATTTACACTTAAGTCATGGAATTACTTTGAAATAATTGGACAAGTTTGATTTTTATTTTAAAAACCATAAAGGTTCTGACCATGGATTTTTCATAATTTTATGGAAACAGAAACTAAATATTTGAATTTGAATTCAAACTTCAAGTTTAACTTCAAACCCCAGGCAATCAGAATTATAAATTCTTGAAAATTTAATTAGGAACTAATTATCAATATATTAGGTTATGGTAAAAAGATCTAGACAAAAGAGCCTTAGGAATATGTTTAAATAAATTTAAACCTTTCCTAATTTGATTTGTAAAGGTTAAAGGAACTCAAACTATAAAGCTATGCTAAGCATGAAATTTTCATACTAGCTTACCCATGACCTAAAGAAGCTACATATTAAAAATCACAAGAAAATAAGTTTACATGCAAAAGTTATGCCCAAGATACCCTTTTCCTTAACTTTTAAATAACCTTGAAATTATTTAGTTTCAAACCAGACTCTATTAACCAAAGTTGTAGAGCTTGCCTTCTAGTTTCTAACAAAACCAGTTTGACAATTTTTAGAGTTTCCTACCATTTCCTATCAATTTTACAAGTTGACAGCTAACACTAAACAAGAGACTTGCAAAGAGGCCCTTGGTTTCTTGCACAAGGGACCCTAGAATAGAAAAAGTATTTGCAGAGGTGCCCTTGACAGCCCACGACGGCGGCCGGCGTGTCTGTCCGATGTGTTCTCGCCAGCGGCTTTGGTTTGGCCGGGGAAGAACTGGTCCTATACGACCTCCAGGACCTACTGTGTCTAGGGGTGGGTGATGTGCTCGAGAAGCAGTGGCGGAGCATGGCTGGCGACGATGGATGGCGGCGGCCGTGATGGTGCACACACGTTCCCGGCGAGGGGCCGGCGAACAGGGATGGAGGGGGTGCGCATGAGCTTCGCGGGAGTGCGGGGTTGCTTTTCCCGTACCCAATTTGGTCGGAGACGGGGCGGAAGGTGGTGATCGACGGTGGGGCGGTTCGGGTTCTCACCGGCGATGATGGCGGCGCGGCGTTCTATCATCCGGGGTGCCTGAGGGCGGTGGAGAAGTAGCTAGAGAGCTTCTACAGGTTGGTGTGGTGCTGCTGGTGCCCTTGGCTGGGGTGAAGAGGCTCTGCAACAACAGGGCGACGGCGAGGCCGAGCGGGCGGCGGAACTGGAGCTCGTCGGCATCGTGGTCCGGCTATTCCAGTGGAAGAAATTGGAATTGGTTTGCTCGGTGAGCTTCGATGGGTCGTGGGGGTGCTGTTTGTGCTTTGGATCGTGGATGGGGCGCAGCGGTGGCGGCTGTCGACGGTGAGCCGAAGTTGCGGAGGAGGTCCGGTGAAGTGTGGTGGTCGGAGCAGGAGAGAATGAGCGAAATGTGTGTGTGCAAACGCAAGAGCGAGTGTGCTAGGAGCTCCAGGATTTGCTCGGGGTCTAAAAGAAGATGTGGCGGCGCGGGAGCAAGAGCTGGCACGCCGGCGGGAGGATGTGGCAGCTCGGGCGACGACGGCGCAACATGGGGAAAGCAGGGGCGGCCAGCGCGGGGTCGGGAAGGCGACGGCAAGGCAGGGGAGGGCACGTGGCTCGGTGCAGTGCAGCGCGGAGGTGGGGGGGCGCTGCACAGCGCCGGCAAGAGCGGCGGCGGCGCATCGGGCAGAGAACAGAGGAGGAAGAGGGAAGGTAGACGAAGGGGGACTGAACTGCGATTTCCCAGAAACACAAGTAGTCCACTGTAATGTCTAAGTAACTTTCAAACCAGCGCTCAAATGAGGATAGGCCCAAAAGCAAAATGTAGGGTTTATCAAAATATACAACTTTGCTTTAAGGTTCATTTGCAGAATAGCTAAGGATTTGAAATTAATATAAAACTTAGCAAAGTTTCTAAACTTTATATAAATCCTATTTAAAAACTACACTACATTTACATCCTATGTGTAGTTTCACCTATATTTGCGATTTAAACACAAGTTTTTGACTTTTGCCAAAACAACCTTTATGTATTTGGATTCCGCTTCCCATTCTCACCCATTTAACACTAAAGGACCTTTATTAATTTATAACTATATAAACTCCCATTTTTCCTTAGCGTTTAAATTTTTAAACACACTTTCACCACATTTTGCAGACAACTTCATACTAAAATCTAGTGTGTGTCAATACTAAGTACCTGAGTGTCACAGCCTTCCCCCCTAAAAAGAATCTCGTCCCGAGATTCCGGAACAAGATGGAAATGGGAAGATCAAATTTGGAGGTTGGTTTGAAGGAAGTCTGGGAAATTTTGTTGAAGATAAGATTCGGTTTCCCATGTTGCTTCTTCTTTCGTGTGATGGTTCCACTGAATCTTGAACATCCTGATATGGTTTCTCTTCTAGTGTTTCTTTCTTTGGTGTCTAATACTCTAATTGGATGTTCTGTATAGGTTAGATCAGGTTCGATTTCGATGGTTTGGGAATCGATGACCTCAGTAGGAACTTTGACACACTTCCTAAGTTGAGATACATGGAAAATGTCATGGATAGCCGCTAGTTGAGGAGGAAGTTGAAGATGGTAAGCTACAGGTCCATAGATTTCGAGAATTTCAAAGGGTCCGATGTATCAAGGAGCAAGTTTCCCTTTTACGCAGAACCTTTGAACACCTCGGGTAGGAGATACTCGAAGGTATACGAAGTCTCTGACTTGAAACTGTAATGGTCTTTTTTGTATATCAGCATAGCTTTTCTATCGAGATTGGGCTGCCTTTAGATTTTTTTGAATACTCTTCACTTTTTCCTCTGCTTCAGTGACAAGGTCTGGTCAAAAGATTTTACGTTCGCCGGTTTGTGACCAACTTAAGGGCGTTCGGCATCGACGACTGTACATTGCTTCGAACGGGGCCATCTTGAGACCGGTTTGATAGCTGTTGTTATAAGAGAATTCTGCCAATGATAAGCATTTGTCCCAATTCTTGTCATACTGAAGGACATAGGCCCTAAGCATATCTTCCAGAATCTGATTTACCCTTTCGGTTTGTCCGTCTGCCTGAGGATGATACGCGGAGCTTCGGATTAGTTTGGTTCCAAGAGCATGTTGAAGTTGCTCCAGAACCGAGCGATAAATTGTGCTCCACGATCAGAAATGATCGTCTTAGGTATTCCATGAAGACGAACGATTTGATCCAGATAGATTTCAGCATACTTTTTGGCATTATACGTAGTATGCACGGGAAGGAAATGTGCAGTCTTGGTCAATCCATCAACGATTACCCAAATGGAGTCATGCCTTAGAGAAGTGTTGGGAAAGCCAATGATAAAGTCCATACTGATATCCTCCCACTTCCAAGAGGGAATAGATAGAGGTTGAAGAATACCAGCAGTTTTTAGATGACTGGCTTTGACTCTTTGGCAGATATCACATTCTGAGACATATTTGGCAATTTCTTGTTTCATACGAGTCCACCAGAAGTTCTGTTTCAGATCCTGGTACATCTTGGTACTACCAGGGTGCATAGAGAATTTGGATAGGTGGGCTTCGTCCAATATCTGTTTACGGAGCTTATGGTCCTTAGGTACAATGATACATTCGTTGAACCATAGAACTCCTTCACGATCTACTCGAAAGCACTTATACTTTCCTTCTCCTTGTGTTATCTTTTGCTTAATGATTCCGACCCCTTTATTGCGCTGTTGTGCTAGAACAATGCTATCCCTAAGCGTGACTTCAACTGAGAGATGGTTCAATTCACCTTGGGAAATGATTTCTAGATTAAGCTTTCTCATTTCCCAACAAAGAGTCTCGTTGAAAGCTTCTACAGATAAGCAAGAACAATGTGCCTTGCGAGTAAGTGCATCTGCGACGATGTTAGCCTTGCCTAGATGATAGTGTACTTCCAAATCATAGTCTTTGATAAGCTCTAGCCAGCGTCTTTGCCTAATATTTAGATCTGCTTGTGTGAAGATGTACTTGAGGCTTTTGTGGTCAGTAAAGATATGGCACTTCGTACCCATCAGATGATGTCTCCAGATCTTAAGTGCATGGATGACAGCTGCGAGTTCAAGATTACGGGTAGGGTAGTTCTATTCATGAGCCCTGAGTGCTCGCGATGCATAAGCAATTACTCGGTTGTCTTGCATAAGCACACAACCAAGTCCGATTCTTGAAGCATTACAATAGATGTCGAAAGGTTTTGACACATCTGGTTGAGCTAGGACTGGGGCGGTTGTAAGATGGTCTCTGAGAGTGTGGAATGCATCTTCGCATGTTTGATCCCAGGAGAATTTAACACCTTTCTTTAGAAGTTCGGTCATAGTTTGGCTATTCTGGAGAAGTGAGGAATGAAACGACGATAATAGCCAGCTAGACCAAGAAAACTACGGATCTGATGGACTGATGTAGGAGGTTTCCAATCCATCACTTCTTGTACTTTACTGGGGTCAACTAATGTACCGTTACCGGAGATAGTATGGCCCAGAAACTTCACCGTATCTAACCAGAACTCGCATTTGGAGAATTTGGCATATAAGTGGTGGTCTCTTAATCACTGAAGAATAACATAAAGATGTTTTGCATGATCTTCTAGATTTTTAGAGTAGATCAGGATGTCATCAATGAAGACCACAATGAATTTGTCGAGTTCTTGCATGAAGACAGAATTCATGAGATACATGAAATACGCTGGAGCATTGGTAAGACCAAATGACATGACCAGATATTCATAGAGTCCATATCTGGTGGAAAAGGCTGTTTTTGGAATGTCACTTGACCTGATCTTGATTTGATGATAGCCGGAACGAAGATCGATCTTAGAAAATACCTTGGCTCCGGCTAACTGATCGAAGAGAATGTCAATGCGGGGCAAAGGGTATTTGTTTTTGATGGTTACCGCATTGAGGGGGTGATAGTCTACACATAGCCTTAAGCTATTGTCTTTCTTCTTCACGAATAGAGCTGGACAACCCCATGGTGAAGCACTCGGTCGAATGTAACCCTTATCAAGGAGGTCCTGAAGTTGGATTTTTAACTCGGCCAGTTCATTAGGTGGCATACGATAGGGTCTCTTAGAGATGGGGGCAGTGCCAGGTTGGAGTTCTATGATAAACTCAATATCTCGGTCTGAGGGCATTCCAGGCAGATCGTCTGGAAAGACATCTGGGTATTCACAAACGATAGGGATATCCTTTATCTTGATCCCTGTTGCAGCATAGGTGCAAGAATTGATGTACTTCCATTGTGGAAGATAAAGAATGGTAGGTTCGTGCTCAGGTGAATCTATCTCCACAGTTCGGGAGGAGATATCTAATGACACTTGGTGCTGGGTCATCCAATTCATACCTAAGAGGACATCCATTCCTTCTAAGTCCAATAACTGTAAATTTGTCCTTATCAGATTTCTACCCATTTGAATTGGCATGCTTCTACAAACTTGGTTTGAGGAAATTTTACCGCCAGGAGTTGCTATCATATAGGCCCCACTAGTAGGATAAAGATCCAAGTGTAATTTTGTTCCACATTTTGAACTGATAAAACTATAGGTAGCATCAGAATCAAAAAGTATAATCACGGGTTGATGGTTGATAGAGAAAGTACCCGTCATTATTGGTGCCCCCCTCGTGGAGTTCGGAGAGAGTGGTGAGATTCACCCTTCCCTGGCGGACTTGGACCACTTGCTTCTTGCCCTTGCCCTTGCTGGTTGGGTTGGATGTTTGTCCTTGGAAGGATCTTCTAAGTTGAGGGCAATCCTTGATGAAGTGGGACGGGCTGCCGCAGTTGAAACAACAATAGTTGTTGTTTCCTTGGTTGGCTGGCGGAAAGCTCGGTCGCGGACCCTGTTGTTGTTGCTGCTAGGGTTGTGGTGTCGGTGGTCAATTAAATCGTACCTGCTGGGGTGGTCTGGCTACCCATCTGCCAGGCAAGTTGCTTCGAGGCGGTGCTCGGGTAGCGGTGTTCTGGACCAACCGATATCTTGACGGTTGCGCCGTTGAGGGTCCAGTGGGTATCTTCCGCTTCTTTTCTGCTCTGTGGGCTGAGATGCAGTCTTCTTGAGTGATGGCCATATTGACCAATTCATTGAAATTGTCGGCCTTTACCAAATTCAATCGTTCCTTAAGTTTGGTGTTCAGACCTCGACGGAAGCGATCTCGTTTGCAGGCATCTGTGTCCGCATGATAACCCGCGTACTGGCACAAGTGGTTGAAGACCTGTGCATATTGCACGACGGTGCAGGTTCCCTGAGTCAGATTCAGAAATTCATTGAGCTTTCGCTCAATGAGTCCTTCGGGGATGTGGTGCGCTCGAAAAGCGGTTCGAAATTCGTCCTAGGTGACGACATGACCGGCAGGCTGCATGGCATGATAATGATCCCACCATATGCGGGCAGTGCCACGGAGTTGTTGGGCTGCAAAGAGTGCCTTGTTCTCATCTGAACATGGGCAGACAATAAGGCGAACTTGTACTCGATGGTGCGGAGCCAAGCGTCAGCGTCAAGGGGCTCGTCCGCCTTATGGAATAGTGGAGGCTGGGTACTGAGGAAATCTTGATAACTGGCCGATGGCGGTTCATCTTGGCCTCGGGACTGGTGATGGAATTGGCCCATCTGAGCCTGCACAAGCTGGTTGAGGAGTTCGGTTTGTCGGGCCGTGACCTCGTCCAGATTTGGCGGGGTTGGTGACGGTTGCTGGGAACCGCTAGCTTGATCGGGCCGAAAGCCTTCCGGAGTTCCGCGAGTAGCTCCAACCATCTGAAATAAAGGAGATGTCCATTATTAACAACATATTCTTACTCCTAATTTCAGATGATATACAGTTGCCAAAAAGATATGTAATATGCTCCATTCAATCAACTCATTTTGAATGCAAGATATTAAGTAAGAGGGTAAAAGACGAAGTTAGATTACTACACATACACTAGTGGTCTTCACATCTTACATCAGGGCAATTCGATTACTACAGTCATTTCATAAGTACATATGCCACAAATATTACAACAAGTGGCTCTAGATCTTGGTAGGCTACTCACTACCTATGTCACATCTTTCTACAATAATTACATCTGAACTATCGATGATTTAGATAACTAAAAATTGTCGAGATCGCCTACGTTGGACTGACTGCCAGACGAGGAGTGATTTGGCTGAGGATGAGGCTCCGGGTCTCCATGCTCGGAATCGAGGTCTAAAACTCCCTCGATTTCCTCTGGATCTTCTTCTTCAGCTTCGGGTGCTGGTACAGCAGGAGGTACTGGCTGCTGTTGGAGTTCGTTGATTTGAGCATGGGCATCATCAACCTCAAAGATGAGGTCATGGATTTGTTCCTGGAGAAACTCAATGATCGTGTTGCGTTGAGTGATCATTGCATCACTCTCATTGATCTGGTCTTCCTGGTGAAGAATGGTCTCCTCACGTGCGGCGATGATTTCCTCCTTCTCTGTCACCAAAGCTTGAAGCTGCTCTATTTGGGTGACTTGTCGGTCAACATTCCTGAAGTGACCTTGCGCGATACTGGTCAACTGACTCATACCACGGCGTAGCAGCAGTTGATAGTGATGTTGAACATTCATGAACCTAATAGTACCTCGAAGCGTTTCTTCCATTGAGCCCCCCAACCTGTGGCTATCTGGGGCTACCCTGAGATTCCACTCAGGATCGCTGGGATCTATTGCAGGGAGTAGACCAATAGGCTGTCCTGCAACATCCATTGGGTGCTGGTTGCAGAAGAGGTAGATGGCTTCGAGAGCTGCTGTCTCAATAGTGTCGGCTAAACGATAGCCCACCACGTCAACTTCGATGGGCTGCCATTGGGAGCGGAAGGGATGTTGAGGAATAGTCATTCTGACTCGACAGCGATGAATACCTTCTTCCTGATATTCCACTCCATCATATTGTGGGGGCTTGGTGTAAAAGAACGAACTTAGTAATTCCCAGAGAAGACGAGGAAAACCCTTCCAGTGCAAGGCATTAGTGTGGAGATGCCCTGCGGGATCCCAGAAGACGTTGGAAGGGGCTGCCATCTGCAACAAGAATGCAAATGGTAAGATTTATTTACCCTGCTGAGAACTCACAAGGTAAATGGAACAAGACAATCGATTCTGATAACAACAAAAGCTAGAATCAGATGGATACTTAAGGTGGTCAACTAAAGCTACCACAGGAATCCTATTAGAACCGTACTAGGAATTGACAATACTTTACCTTTTCTTAAATAACAATACATTTAAACATTCATTTGTTTAATGATGGGTTATGCATGCACGTACTATTCAACCTCACAACCAAGACAATTGCCGAATATCTTCGGACTTACATGGTTAATTTCGGTGGCAAAACACATATGACTCTCACTAATAACTAGTCGATAAGTCCTATCCGTCCTAACCTCTTAATCGTGGTTAGTATACCTACAGAAAATCACATATATATAACATGAACCTTTCATGGCAGCACGACATGAAAGCGTCCCCAAACAATACTGTTTACTATAGAAACAGCATCCGTACCATTACCGCCGTACGAACAGCGTTAACATACGTCGTTAAAACCACGTATTCACGGGAGTACCGCAAAATGCGGGGGTATGAACAGCGACCACCAGACCCTGCGCCGAACCATATACTCCCAATATAACCAACCTAAGTTGATATATTGGCAGCATCTCAAGTAGGCCACTGCTTGAGAAACAGCGTTCGGTTCGCATCACCGACGGGAAGGCTAACTTCCCAGTTAGCTGAGAATCCTTACCTTCTTACCTTACCATCGAAGGTGTCATTACAGAAAGTAAAGTTGAGTTGTACATAAATTTAAATTTTGACAAGAAGGTAGTGCTGCAGGTTAGAACTATCTATACACATAATAGCAGCCACCTGATAATTCCCATATAATTCCCTAGGGCTTCATGTTCTAAGCACCAACCTTAACGAATCCAACGCGATTTGTAAACTCTTTTATTGAACCAAATTTTATACTAAAAACATTTTTAAGAGCTACTGCAGTTGTAAAAATAAACCTACAGCTCTGATACCAGCTGTGGCAGAACCGCTTGAATTATTCCGGCTCAAGTGCGCTAGTCATCGCTATACAGCCGATACTAGCTCAACGCACTTCAAACGGAATAACCCATTGGTCTGTCGGGTCTCCGCCCGATACAACCACGGTTCAACAGGATCGGAGCAGGTTTATCTTGCGCGAAGGCAAGTTCACAACCACACAATAGCTCACCAACTTTTAATTACAAAATATTAACATTATTACAAACCATTTCAAAGTTAAAGAAACTTATACAAATATTGTTTAAAACGACAAGCCACACATGCTTGTCCAGGTTCACAGCGAAAAAAAATAAACACGCGACTACACACGCCGCGAAGGTTGACACCATGCTCAGCCCAAGGCCTGGTGTCACTCAGGAGGGTTACTGCCAGCCGGGGACGGATCCCACTCCACGGACCAGCCATACGGAGCAGAAGTTGGCCATGCAGAGCTATCCGGGAGGTTCTCGAAGGTCATACCTGAAAATTTTGCTAGCAAGACTGAGTATTCTAATACTCAGCAAGGCTTACCCGAGATTAGGGTATAGTTTGCCCATAACTAAACTCATGAAGGCTTGAAATGGTTCTAGCCTTAACTCATGACTCAAGTTGGCTAATTTTGACTGACAGATTTCAGCGGAAAAGCAACAAAGAATATGAACTAATTTTTCATATTTTAGCTGTCAGGTTCTAGTTTCATTAATCATTCTAGGTAAGCACCTATTCTAGGCAAGCAAGGTAGAGATTAACATTCATCCCAATTATTTCATAATGATTACTGTTCTTACTCTATGTGGCAGATGGAATAAGCAATCTCAATCTCCGCGAGAAACGGACGATTCTGAATCAAATTTCCAAACCTTGCAAGGATAAACCTAACTCACACGCTTGGAACATCCAAAGATCGTTCCGAAGCAACTGTTTCTCTCATATTCCGGGTTATGGATCAGGGCCACCACAAGCGACTGCAGGACCGTACGCACACCAATTGTGCAGGACATATGTCTGTAGCGCGACTACATGATCGTACTCCTGTCTACTATGCAGAACGTACTCCCACACATCGGTGCGTGTGTACAACAGAAACTAAAATAATCGAATGGTGGAGACATGTCCATTTGCCGGGCCAATCAGGTACTAGGCTTACCGCTTTACCATATTTCGTGGCATGTGGGTAGTACTTTCAAACGCTTAGCCACCACTACCACACACTGCGACCTTATCAACTTTCATCAAAATAGGCAGGGTAAACCTCCGAGTCATGATACTGCACATAACCCTGTCCATTATCCTTATAGTGATTGCAAAATGGTAAACATGCAACTCCTATATCGCGCGAGTGACAGGAAATCACCCGACTTCTGCCGATCCTATTAGTAGAGCATCTATGCGATAAGTACTCAGGCATAATACATAGGTTCCTAGTATCAATGCATCTAGGATTCCATTTCAACTCCTAGATAAAATTGTAGTAAATTGAAATACTGGGTTATGCAATGGGGCTTGCCTTCTTGAGTGGGGTTGGGGGCAGGAGTGTCAAAGATTTCCGAACTTCGGTTCGGAGCTTTAGTTAGAGTCTCGGCGACGTTTATCCTGTCTTCAGAAAACCCTTGGTCTTGTTCCAGGACTAGCTCGTAGTCTCCATCGTCGAGCGTCGTTGATTCTATATGATATGCAATGATTTAACTGAGATGGTGCTTGAGTTAAAGATTTTAGTTCACGATAAAGTTGCAATCCAACAAATTAATCAATATAAACTCATGAAGCAAGGGAGGGGTTTGATCCCAAACTACTATTTACACTTAAGTCTTGGAATTACTTTGAAGTAATTGGACAAGTTTGATTTTTATTTTAAAAACCATAAAGGTTCTGACCATGGATTTTTGTGGTTAAGTTTATTTTCAATAAATAAGCATATGGTAAATTTTTCATAATTTTATGGAAACAGAAACTAAATATTTGAATTTGAATTCAAACTTCAAGTTTAAATTCAAATCCCAAGCAATCAGAATTATAAATTCTTGAAAATTTAATTAGGAACTAATTATCAATATATTAGGTTATGGTAAAAAGATCTAGACAAAAGAGCCTTAAGAATATGTTTAAATAAATTTAAACCTTTCCTAATTTGATTTGTAAAAGGTTAAAGAAACTCAAACTACAAAGCTATGCTAAGCATGAAATTTTTATACTAGCTTACCCATGACCTAAAGAAGCTACATATTAAAAATCACAAGAAAATAAGTTTACATGCAAAAGTTATGCCCAAGATATTCTTTTCCTTAACTTTTAAATAACTTTGAAATTATTTAGTTTCAAACCAGACTCTATTAACCAAAGTTGTAGAGCTTGACTTCTAGTTTCCAACAAAACTGGTTTGACAATTTTTGGAGTTTCCTACAATTTCCTATCAATTTTATAAGCTGACAGCTAACACTAAACAAGAGACTTGCAAAGAGGCCCTTGGTTTCTTGCACAGGGGACCCTAGAACAGAAAAAGTATTTGCAGAGGTGCCCTTGACAGCCCACGACGGCGGCCGGCGTGTCTGTTCGACGTGTTCTCGCCGGCGGCGATGGTTTGGCCGGGGAAGAACTGGTCCTTTACGACCTCCAGGACCTACTGTGTCTAGGGGTGGGTGATGTGCTCGAGGAGCAGTGGCGGAGCATGGCCGGCGATGATGGATGGCGGCGGCCGTGATGGCGCACACATGTTCCCGGTGAGGGGCCGGCGAGCAGGGACGGAGGGGGCACACATGAGCTTCACGGGAGTGCGGGGATGCTTTTCCCGTACCCAGTTTGGTTAGAATCGGGGCGGAAGGTGGTGATCGACGGTGGGATGGTTCGGGTTCTCACCAGCGGCGATGGCGGCGTGGCGTTCTGTCATCCGGGGTGCCTGAGGGTGGTGGAGAAGTAGCTAGAGAGCTTCTACAGGTTGGTGTGGTGCTGCTGGTGCCCTTGGCAGGGGTGAAGAGGCTCTGCAACAGCGGGGCGACGGCGAGGCCGAGCGGGTGGCGGAACTGGAGCTCGTCGGCGTCGTGGTCCGTCTATTCCAGTGGAAGAAATTGGAATTGGTTTGCTCAGTGAGCTTCGGTGGGTCGCGGGGGTGCTGTTTGTGCTTTGGATCAGGGATGGGGAGCAGCTGTGGCGGCTGTCGACGGTGAGCCGAAGTCGCGGAGGAGGTCCGGTGAAGTGTGGTGGTCGGAGCAGGAGAGAATGAGCGAAATGTGTGTGTGCAAACGCAAGAGCGAGTGTGCTAGGAACTCCAGGATGTGCTCGGGGTATAAAAGAAGATGTGGCGGCGCGGGAGCAGGAGCTGGCACGCCGGCGGGAGGATGTGGTAGCTCGGGCGACGGCGACGCAACGTGGGGAAAGCAGGGGCGGCCAGCGCGGGGTCGGGAAGGCGGTGGCAAGGTAGGGGAGGGCATATGGCTCGGTGCAGTGCGGCGCGGAGGCGGCGGGGGTGCTGCACAGGGCCGGCAAGAGCGGCGGCGACGCATCGGGCAGAGAACAGAGGAGGAAGAGGGAAGGTAGACGAAGGGGGACTGAGCTGCAATTTCCCAGAAACATAAGGACTCCACTGTAATGTCTAAGTAACTTTCAAACTAGAGCTCAAATGAGGATGGTCCCAAAAGCAAAAGTGTAGGGTTTATCAAAATCTACAACTTTGCTTTAAGGTTCATTTGCAGAATAGCTAAGGATTTGAAATTAATATAAAATTTAGCAAAGTTTCTAAACTTTAAATAAATCCTATTTAAAAACTACACTACATTTACATCCTATGTGTAGTTTCACCTATATTTGCGATTTAAACACAAGTTTTTGACTTTTGCCAAAACAACCTTTATGTATTTGGATTCCACTTCCCATTCTCACCCACTTAACACTAAAGGACCTTTATTAATTTATAACTATATAAACTCCCCTTTTTCCTTAGCGTTTAAATTTTTAAACACACTTTCACCATATTTTGCACACAACTTCATACTAAAATCTAGTGTGTCTCAATAATAAGTACCTGAGTGTCACAATCCTATCGGCTTATTCCCTACAATAGATTCCAGTGATCCCGAGTGGAATTTCCGGATAGCTCATTATGGCCACATGTTGGGAGATTTAGCTGAAGAGACGCTCCGTGGTACTAGCAGATTCATGAATGTTCAACATCACTATCAGATTGTGCTACACCGCGGTATGAGTCATTTGACCAGTATAGCTCAAGGACACTACAGAAATGCTGATCGACAAGTCACTCAGATAGAGGAGCTTTAAGTCTTGGTCACGGAGAAGGAGGAAATTATCGCAGAGCGAGATGAGACCATTGTAACACCCCTGGTATCAAATGGAGCAAGCAATAGGAAGAATGTTTGGTGTGGATTAAATTGTGTGAAAATTAAGCAAAGTTATGAAAATAAGGGTATTTGTGTAAATTTATGAAAGTACAAGTCCTTTTATGTAAATTAGTAGAAGTATAAAAGTAACATCCAAATTTACCAAGGGTCAAAATGTAAAATGGTGAAAGTCATCATGACATGTCATAAATGCTTGCAATTAGATCCAAAGTTATAAGAAATTTACCTTGAGAAGGACAAAACTTATTTAAAGTTTGATTTGAGTGTAAAATGATAAAATAAAACATTGTGCTTTAGGTTTTTGAACTTGAACCCTAAAGCAAAGTTGTAGGAATTGAAAAGTTCTACAACTTCTATTTTGACCATTTCTTCATTAGAGGTTTGGATCAGTAGGAAAAATACTATTTACAGTGAAGTCCCTGAGATTTTTGCAAATACCAACGAGGTCCTTCGGACCCTCTCCCCTCTTCTTCCTCCTCTAGCACTCTGCTCTGCCTGTGCTCCGCTGCAGCACCGCCGCCCGCCATTCCCGGCCGTCCCTCGCCACCTCCTACTGTGTTTCACCTCCACGCGTCGTTCCCCAGCCCGAGCACCGCTCTAGCTCCCCTCTCCTCTCCTGCCTGAGCTCCCGCCGAGCGACATCTCACCGCCGCCGTGGCAAATGCTGGCGTTTCCTTCTCTTCCCTCGCCCAATTTTAGTTACCGTGAGCTCCTCTGGTTCAAGCCCTTTCCATTCCGTTCGTTTTCCTTTGCCGTGCACACACAGAAGCCCGAACACCACCGCCGCCTCCTCCCTCAACTCCGGCGCCCTCCTGCTCGCCGTGGGCAGCCCACCCCAGTCCACGCCGCACCACTACAACCCCCTAGGAAGCTTCCCCTCACCTCACTGACACTCCCAAGCCACTCCCCGTGGCCGGACTTCCACCGGAACTACCCCGCCGCCGTTACCATCTCGCCGGTGAGCTCCTGTCACCGTCGAACCCCTCCCTCCGCTCCTTCTCCGTTCGATTCAACCATACCAATAGCTTCCTCTCCTCCTATTGCAGCTTCTAGACCGGAGCATTGCCCCACTTCCTCACCGGAACCTTCTCACCGACGAGCGCCTCTCCGCCGCCGTGGGAACCCCACCTCCGGCCATCCCCTTCCCAAGACCTCAGAAGGTGCGCCTTGAGCTCCTAAGGCTCGCTGACCACTCCTTCTCCACCCCCCGCCACCCCCCTCACCGGAATTTGGCCGGCAATTTCCCTGCTCTTCTTCCCCGATGAGCCAGGGGCATATGTGTGAAGATTTCAAAAGATCTAAGGGTTTAGCTGCAAGATTCCAGAACCCCCCAATTCAAAAGCTGGGAACTTCAAAAAATGTGTAGAAAATTGTAGAAAATTCAGAAAAATGCCAAACCAGTTTTGTTTGAATCCTTAGGTTATATTCGACTACTTTTATATAGTGAGTTTCAGCTATATGTATGTATTTCCTGATGTAGATTAAATACTAGGAAATGAGTGTTTTATTTGTATCTCATAATATGTGCATGTGTTATAGCTGAATTTTGGAACTTAGGTTGTGTGTCCCATGTGTAGTTTTGTGTAAAAATTTTGAGTTCTTTACTGCTCATTTACTTAGAAATTCGAGTACCTTTGTTGTATGTTGATAGAAATTTCATAATTTTATTCTAGATGCATTACTTCATGTTTAAAGCTGAAAATTTTACCTTAGTTTTTCTTCAGCATGCTTAATCCAAAATAAAACTTGGAGAGTCAGAATCCAAGTGTAACTCCAGTAGAGAATTTAAGTTTAGATTCAAAGAAAAATTCATGAACCATAGCTCTAGTTCATGAAAAATTATGAAAATATTTGAAAGTATTGTTCTTGAGTAGTGTAATATGTTCACAAATTCTCAACCCATTATCAGGTGTAGAAAAACTAAAATGAATAGAACTTGATAAGTAGATCCATATTAAATAATAATCTAGGGTTATTAAAGATAACTAGCTAGTCAAATAGATAAAGGTGTTAAATGTAACTAATTTAATTATCTCAGATAATCAACCATGCTACTTCATGTAGTTAGTTAAATGTTTAGGGTTACCACCCATGTTACTTAATGTAACTAAGTAAATGGGTTAATACCCGATAAATGACTACCCAGTAAAGGGCAATTGTGTTGTTTGCTAGTATATCATGTTAAGTTCGTTGGATTGCAACTTTATTGCGAAGTAGAATAACAATATATGCATTTTCTAAACTGCATCATTTTCATCACATGTAGACTCGACGCTTCTCGCCGACGGAGACTATCAAATTCTCCCGGAACCCGAAGTAGAAGTCTCTGAAGACGCCGGAAACATCATTGGGGAATTAACTGAAGCCCCGAACCTGAGTTAGGAAGAATTTGTTAACGTCTCTGACCCCAGTCCCGCCAGTGAAGGCAAGCCCCGGACATAAACCCACTACTTTATTTACACTGCCATCTACCTTTATATATATATATATATACTTGTGCATTAAGTTCTTAGGAGTTGTTCGAAAACCTTAGATGCATATTCCTAGAAACCAGTGTACTGAATATTAAAAACTGAGTCCGATTAGTGCTATGCTAATAGGACCGGTAGAAGTCGAGTGATTTCCTGTCACTCGCGCGATATAGGAATTGATTGCTTACAATCCTGCAATCACTATAAGGATGACGGACGGGGTTTTGTGTAGTATCTTGGAAAGAAAGGATACCCTGTCTATATTGATGAATTTGGTTAAGGTCGCAGTGTGTGGTAGTGGCAGTTAAGCATTTGAAAGTACTAGCCACATGCTGTGAAATATGGTAAGCGGTAAGCCTAGTAACCAATCGGCCTGGCAAGTGGACTCGTCTCCCACCACTCGACTTGTAATTTATGTTTACACGCATCGACGTGTGGGAATACATGTTGCAGAGCAACTAGGAGTATGGTCATGTAGTCGCGCTACAGACATACGTCCTGCATATTGGATGTGCGTATGGTCCTATAGTCGCTTGTGGTGGCATTGTTCCACGACCCGGAATGAAAGGCAAACGGTTGCTTCAGAACGACCTATGGGTGTTCCAAGCGTGTGAGTTAGGTTTACCTCGCAAGGGTTGAAATTCGATTCAGAATCGTCCGTTTCTCGCGGAGATTGAGATTGCTTAATTTTTCTGCCACATAGAGTAACAAGAGAAACCTTATGAAGAGTAATGCTGAGATATGCTTTAAAAAGGCTCTACCTTGCTTGAGTAGTTATAGGTGCTTACCTAGAATGGTTAAAGGAACTAGAAACTAAAAGCTAAAATATGAAAATAAGGATCTACTCTTTGTTGCTTTTCAGCAAAAGTTAAACCCAGAACCTTTGCAAAACCTTCATGGTCTAGTTATGGGCTAAGTATACCCTAATTCCGGGTAAGCCTTGCTGAGTATTAGAGTACTCAGTCTTGCAATATGTTTTTATTTCAGGAAATGTCTCTGAAGACCCTACTCTCCCCATACCTTGGCCCTATGCTTTGCCTGATGGTTGGTCCGTGGAGTGGGACCCATCCCCGACCAACACCGATCATAACGAGTGATGTCATGCCATGGCTTAGCATGATATCCATACTAGCGACATGTATAATTATCGTACTTTGAATTTCGCTGCTACGAACTTGAATTGTTAAACTAGTTTGTAATAACTTCTATCAGTCTAGAACTTTTCTACACTATATATAATATAAGTGCCTGTGATGTAAAATATGATGGTGATTGTATCTCTGGATTCGCCTTCGTCCGAGGTACCTTGTTGGATCCTGCTTTCGGTGGTTTATCGGAACCCGACAGGCCAAGGAGTTACACGGTTTGAAGCATGTTGGAGCCCTTGAGAGAGGACTTGCGTACTTGAGCCGGTGTAATTTAGGTTGGTTCTATCACAACTAGTATCAGAGCTAACAAGTGTACCCTGGAGATATAATTATCCCTAAAAATGCCTTTTAGTATAAAATTGAACCAACAAAGTATTTTGCAAAACTACGTTGGTTTCGTCAAGGATTGTGCTTAGTACGTAAAGCCCTAGTGATGTGAACCCGTTAGGGTTTGTTCCCGATCTTTCGATGAGAGGGGTTGGATAACTCGATTGGTGGATGGAGATGACGTTCACAGCTCGACTACAGCCTTCCAAGGATGCTGCGCCTTAGCAACCGATACACCACCTGCAATGGCTGCTGCGATCTTGTGGAGCGCAACACCCGGCCACTAGGGCACTCGTCCTGCAAGCAATCAAAGAACAAGTAGAACAAGCAACTCAATTGCAAATATGGAGATAAGAACCAATCTAAAATCACAAAGGTGGGGTTCTGAATCGAGTAGAACGGATGGTCTAGCCGACACATGCGTCTACAAGCAAGTAGCAATGACTAAACTTTCAACAAAACAAAACCCAATCTGTTCGTGGTGGCTATGGAGGTATATGAGAGGGTAGAGAATGACCAGGACGTGGTGGAGGTCATCCCTAAACCCTAGGATGCACCCTTGTTGGGCCCCAATTGATACACGCCCCATCGGGCCAAAATCAGGTGACGCAGCACCGTGGACAGAAAAGGTCTTTGTAGTAAATAAATGATTGCGGCCGCCTCGGGGAAGATATGGACATGAATCCAGATCCATATGAAATTAGACTTTAAAAGCTTTCCGTAAAGTCCAAGAACTACCCAATCGGAGTCCGTATGAAGTCGTGGCAGCCGTTACAACTTGGTTCTGTCCTGCAGTCCGAATCCAATATCCAAAACGTGTTGGATTTGGACTCTTCCTTTGCTTGCACCAAAAGTGACATGGTGGCCTGGTGGAGAACATTGGGAAGACTTGGGCTTGGTCCCCAATCAATTTCTTTGATCCTCCATATTTTCCATGTAATTTCCACACACGGCTTTATCCAGTCAAGTAATTCTGAAAACGAGAATGCAACGAAATCATAGTGCAGCATTAATTGTTCAAATGTATCAAATTTAATCTTGATATAGAGTTGATTCACCTTTGGACAAGAAGGTACTAATATGGTCATATCCATGCTAGTGATGTCCTCATCAGGACCCATCCCCGGCCAACACTGATCATACCGAGTGATGTCATACCAGGGCATAGCATGATGTCCGTACTGGCGACGTGTATAGTTGTCGTATTTTAAATTCCGCTGCCGTGAACTTGAAACTTTAAAGCTGGTTTGTAATAATTTCTATCAGTTTGGAACTTATGCTACTTTTGGAAACTCTTGTAATATAAATGCTTGTGATGTAAAATATGATGGCGATTGTATCTTTGGACTCGCCTTCGTGCGAGGTACCTTGTTTGATCCTGCTTTCGGTGGTTTATCAGGACATTACCCGACAGGCCAAGGGGTTACACCATTTGAAGTACGATTGAAGCCCTTGAGAGAGAGGACTTTTGTACTTGAGCCGGTGTAATTCAGGTTGGTTCTGCCACACTTGGGTGAGGAAGATGAGCTTGAGTTGAGGACGACTCCAATTCAAGAGGGGGAGGATGATGAGGAATCTCTCCTTTGCATACAATGCAAGAACCGATCACTAGAGCACGTGCATGATAGTTGGATCTTGAGGTACGTTCTAACCTTATCAATTGTTTTCATAACTTGGAGAAGGCCAAGGAGTTAAGGAGGAGGAGCTAGGACATCCACACCAAGGAGTCCATGTCCAACTCGACTTCGACTCCACCTCAGATTCCAGAATCTGACTTCACCAAAATTGACGCTCTGGCCACATACGGAGTTGGATTTGGACGTTCTATATATGGTTGGAACCAGAATTTTATAGAGCTTCCAGTGGCATCAGTCCCACCTCAAAATTCCTTCTGAGTCAACGGAAATCGTCGATACAAGTGGGCATCCAGAATCTGTCATGGTGCTGTGTCACTGTCTGTTGGGCTGTTGGCCCGTATACCATGTTGGAACCCATTAGGGTTGAGTCCAGGGGACTTGCACGCCCCTAACTCCTTTTTATTCAGTAGCTGTCACCACATTAGGGTTTGGGTTTTGCTTAGATTCAATCTGTCATCGAATAGTGTCGCGGTTCTTCAGTTTGTGAAACCCCATCTCGTAATCAAGTCTGTTTGATTGCATATCCTATTCTTGCTTGTTTCTTGATTGCGCTTGCAGGGATAAGCCTTCCTGGCATGGTTATCCGTGTGACATGGGTGATAACCAACAGAGCAGTAGTCTAGTGATTGCAAAGTTTCGTTCATTCTAAGCCTTGGTTCATCAACGTCGAGTTCTCCACCAATCAAGTTTACCGTACCTCTCGGAAGATCGGGACCTCATCCTCCTGTCAACTTGTGGTGGTGGCGGTGGTGGAGCTTGGTTCATCTGAGCCTGCATGTTGGTGATTGTGTTCACCATGTTGGTAAGCAGCTGAGTCTGGGCGGTGAGAAACTGCTCCATCCGTGCAGGTGGCGCCTGATGCTCTTGACTCTGCTGAGGATTGGGGTTGGTACTATTGCTCGTTTCCTATCGTGGGACTGCAGGCTGATCAACTCCTAACCCAGACCTGGTGTTCACCATCTGATTGGTTAGAAAAGTGAGACTCATGAAGTTAATCATGGAAAGAGGATACGAGCAAGGATAAGATAAAGATAGTAAAGAAAATAGACAACCCCAAACTTTACTAAACTATCTATCTTTATTATAAACTTGATACAATTGTGGTCATCACTCCACAATTTATTGCAATGATTACAAAGATCCAAATCATATTGTTCTCACAAAACCAAGCACACAAGCACATTAACTAAATTAAGCAAACTATAAAGAGCGTTCAAACTAGCGATTACAAAAAGACTCTTAGAAAAGCTCCTATCTTAGAAACACTCCTAACTTAACTTCTAGACCTATCATCTCTAACGATAGCAGGTGCAGTAGCCGGGCTCTCCGTAGTGAACGCGCTTGCAGGGAGGTGACTTTGGTAGGTACTCAATGGACTCATCCCTGTCGTACTCCGGGGGTAACTCTGGATCTCCCCTCAGCTGAGCTTCCAGAATTGCCTTCTCCCTGATAGTCTTCCTCAGCTTCCTCTTGACCTCCTGGATCTCTGCTCTAGCAGCATCCAAGACTGTGCTGAGAGCGGTAACCAACTCTTGCGTGGTGTCCATGAGCAAGCTTCCTTAACCAGGGGGCGGGGCAGGAATCTGCGCACAAGTGGCACCCTTCATGCGCCGTGGAAACTGCTGAAACTCAATGCCCTGAAGCTCATCCCGGTAAGCATGGCAGAGATAGTAGAGAGCTCTTCTGGCAGCTTCACTAGTCCCTGCATCCAAAGTCCTCCTGGGCACGTCATCGAAGTGCTTGTAGTACTCCATCTGGCTGCCATACCTCTCATCCGGAACAGTGATCACCACTGCCACTAACCATTCCTCCTCCTGCTGAGCATTCTTGTACAAGCAAGCTTCATAACATGGCATCAGTGGGAAGCCGATTCTCTGCATGGCCCTCCAGAGAAGAGCTGGGAATGGACCTTCAGCAAAGTCCAGGTGATGTATCTGCTTCTCGTAGTGGGGCTTAGGTGGCGGTGGATCTGCTGCAACGGCTGGCTCTAGATCATCATCTGGGTCCTCTTCACCATCTTTAGCATTGTCCCCTCCTACGGCACTTGAATCGGCACCGTCTTCTCCTGTAGCATCCTCATTGCTGCCACTGGTGGCGTCGGGGTAGTCCTCAGGCAGCTCCATGGGCTCCTCCTCAGTGTCAGTGTCCACCCAGCCTCCTTCATGGTAGCCGTAGTAATCGTCATTGTTGTCTTCAATTATCACGAACTCGGGCAAGTCCTCCGGTTGCTCGGGCTCCTCCTGGTCGGGCACTTCCTGAGGATGATGGATCGGATGAGGCGGTCCTCGGGTGCTCTTTCAGGCGGTTTGCTTGGTTCTAGCCATCTATAGCAAAAGTGAGGACAGCGCAAGATAGAGGATATTTAGAAAATGCTATAGGTGACCTTAAAGTAAGAATAAGATTTGATAAACATCAACACACTTGAGAGACAAGCATGAAGTCAAGGATGAGATAATAATGATATAATCAAGAAATAAAAATTTTTGAAAAGCAAGCAAGCAGAAGCTAGGTTACTAAGAAAGATAAGCCTTAAAATTCGACCATTATTAACTAGGCTAACGTCCTACAATCAACACTGCTTTGATACCACTTCTGTCACACCCGGTTTTAGAATAGAAACCGAATGCATCTCATATGTGCGCTAGGATCAAGTTCTGCACAGATGATAGACCATACAAATGTATATCCAAAACAATGCCATAACGAAAGAGAGTATCATAATACTTTATTACATGACCGAAAGTCTTATCGTTAAGAGAAATAATAAACATTTATAATCTAGCAGCGGACTTCAACTTCACAGGCAGATGACTAGGAGACATACGCCTTGTACTCTTCAAAATCTTCAAGGAACTCCGAATAATTATTTTGTTCTAAGCAGCATTGGTTTTAATAAAGCAAGTGTGAGTACATTTATGGTTGGTACTCAGCAAGTGGAGTAAATTATATGACATGCAAGGCCTAAATCAAGGATAAGCTGATATGGTTTGACTACGATAAGCATTTTTAGTTGAACCAGTTTTATTTGGCAAGCATTAAATAAGTGTAAGTATATACCAACCCTTAAATAGATAAAGAGATAAAAAAACAACAATAAATAAAGAACATCAATTTAGATTATCTTTAAGTTCAATTATCATGTGAGGGTCCAAGCCACTCTTAACTGTGAGCACGGCTGATATATCAGTTTTCACTCTGCAGAGGTTGTACACTTTACCCACAATTCGTGTTTCCCTTGATGCCCGGGTTTGCAAGGCCCTTAAACACTTCCAAGTGGAGTGGCACAGATTCACTAAGAGACCTTTACAAAGATTCCCTAACTTATGATAAACCGCTAAGGTTTCAAGTCAAAGCGGTCATAACCCTCCCTAATGAGGTAGTGCCTTAGCCAAGGGCCACATATCATAAAGCCTCAAGAGGACCGAGTTATACCCCGACGATGCAACCCCTCTTGCCCTTTCGGTAAGATTATCATAAGCTAAAGTTTCTAATTAATTAGCCAAGATCAGAGCCATGTAGTATTGTGGTTACACTATTTTCCTGGGTGGTTCTCCATGTTCCAATTAATGCAACGATCTTAATTATCACCATAAAAGTATTCCAGAACATGAGTAAACCAACGTAGCCTGATTTTCAGGTTATCCAACCAAAGTCTAAGTAAAAGCAACTAGCATAGCTACAATATAAATATAATAACCAAGGTTTAATCAAGTAAGATCAAAAGAAACTAGGCATATCCTTAATTTGGGACCCATCATATTCTAGACACATGCATGCATATAAACTAAACATGTGTATTTATAAAGTTATTGGGATTGGAGTATGATCAAGGACCACTTACCTTCATTAAGGAACAGCTGCCTTTCAGGAACGTCTTCAAAGCTTGGCTCTTGCGGACTCTCAAACTGCGCACCGTCTATCGTAACACACAAGTACACACAAACAAACAATACAATGAATAAAAGATAGTACACCAAACAATATAAATAGAGCAAAATAATGTTATAAAGCTACTGTATATATCGCAAGCATCGCATGAGCGCAAGAATCGAAGAAAACGGAGTTAAAACGGAGAAATTATGGCCAAAACATGATTTTAGGGGCTTATTTGTAGAAGATTTGAAACTAGAAGAGCTCTGAACAAAGAAACCGAGGTCTAGAACATAATTAATCCTTAGATCTAGGGTTTAGATTGCAAAAACAGAAGGGCTACGGACGGCGGATTCTATTTTTTAAAAAGATAGGGGCCTAAACAGAATAAAAAGGATCTATTCGTGAATATTTTTGAACTACCGTGGACTGCGTGTTGATTTCTATGTAACTCAGGGGCTAAAGTGCAAATTTGCCTCAGGTTGACCGGTATCTGGTTTACTTGACTCGAGTTGGATTGGGATCCAACGGCCAGGAGCTGCTGACGGTGCAGAGCGGCGGCGCTTAGTGCCGGCGGCGAGGGGAAGCGGCGGCGGGCAGCGGCGGCTCGCCGGAATAACGTGTAAACGCGTTTTCGGACACGGCTTAGGCTCGGGTTTGGCCTAGGAGCAAGAGAGTGAGGAGAGGAGCGCATCTAGGGGTTTAAGAAAAGGCGACGCTGGCCGGAGACAGCGGCCGGCGACGAGACGCGGCTCGGGACGACGGCGAGCGATTGGCACGCACAGGAACGCGGGGAGAGGGGATAACTGGGCGGTGATGATCCTTACCCCACGGTGGAGCTCCGGTAGTGGCTTGCGGGTGCAGAGAAGTGGCAGAGCAGCGGAACAGCGAGCGGGTGAGGCGTGGAGGCGGCGGCGGAAGAGCTGTAGCGGCTTAGGGTTTCGGGCGAAGGCGGCGATTGCGGCTTGGGGAAGACCTAGGGCACGAGGGTGACAGCTTTATAGGGCGGCCGAGGCACCTTGGCGTGCGGGCCCGAGACCCACGCGGCGCGGACGGCACCATGTGCTGGCCGGACTCAAACTCGAGTCCGAGCCTGGCTTGGGGAGAAGACGTCCCCCATAGGTGGGGTTCGCCTGTCAGCGAGCGGAAAGAAGGGAAGGTGCGCTCGTGTGGGCTGGCTAGGCCGGGGAAGGGGAAAACAAGTTGGGCCACGTGGGGAAGAGCTGGGCTGCCAGACTGGGCCGCGCGGTGGAGAGAAGAAGGCCAGCTGGGCTAGGCCGTGCGGGAGAAAAGAAGGAAAAAGAAAGGCTAGGTTGGGCCGGGCCGCAAGGAACAAAAAGAGAGGAAAAAGAAAAATTCAAATGCATTTGAATTTGAATTGGAAATTTAAATTCAAATGGAAGACAAACAATAAAATAATGCAATACGGCATGAAATGCACAAAACCTATAGTTCCTTATATTTGTTTTTATGGTTAAGTAAATTACTAGTAATTCATGGTAAATGCTCTAAAATCAAAATGATAAAAAAATAGAAACCTTATGGATCCTAAAAGAAATCTAGAAAAATTTGTTTAGGTTTCTAATTTGAAAATTAGGATGTTACACCAAAGCATTGGGTCATGTATTTTGACCGCTCGCTCAAGCTCGGTGGCGTTGGTGCGGGAGTATTTTCATCAACCTGAGAGGAGAACACCTCATCACGGCTATGCATCATCCTCCGCGGCTCGGGAAGACTACAACGTAGGAGCAATTCGTAAAGCTCTTGCAGAAGAAATGCCCATGGAATCCAAGTGCCAATCATGCGGCAATCGATTGCTACAACCTCAAGAGGACATTCAGTAATCCCAGCAATGACAAGAAGAACAAGTCGACGGATAAAGAGCCTGAAGAGGATGACCAAGGGGACAAATCGCGCAACGCGAAGTTCCAAGATGCCTCAAAAACCATCAACGTCATCTTCGGAGGTGGCGAAGAGTTCAGTTCCAGGAGGGAACAGAAACTACTACTCTGAGAAATCATGTCCGTCGAGCCGGCGGTACCACGACCACTCCGATGGTCGGAGGTCCCCATCTCGTTCTCACGAGACGATCAATGGACAAGCTTCTCAAAGCCCGACAAATTCCCTCTGGTCCTGGACTCGGTGGTGGCAGAGGTCAAGCTCACCAGAGTACTCATCAATGGCGGAAGCGGTCTCAAACTCATCTTCGCAGTATGTTGAGAAAGATGGGCTTAGACTTAACGGACATACTCATCCCAAGCAAGTCTCCCTTCTACGGCATTGTCCTAGGCAACGCAGCGCATCCACTTGGCACGGTGGTCCTTCCAGTCACCTTCAGCACGAGGGAGAACTACCGTACCGAGTTCATCAAATTCGAAGTTGCTAACTTCGAATCTTCATATCATGCCATACTGGGCATTGCCGGCACTGGCCAAATTCATGGCAGTGCCACACTATGTTTATCTACTTCTCAAGATGCCAGGACAAAGTGGGGTACTCACTCTCCGAGGTGACTTGAAGAAGTCGTATGAGTGCAACCAGGAGGCCATCCAGTATGCTTCGCTACGCATGTGCCAGATGCTTCAGGAGAAGTACTCACGGCCGCGCAATCACTCTCCCAAGCTGGGCTGGAAATCCTAACAAGGAAGGCGAGCCAGTTGAGCATCCAGTCAACCGGCGATGTGGCCCTCAAGACGATCCAGCTCTAGGAGGGCGACTCATCTAAGACCGCTGTCATAGGTGCAGGCTTAGGTGAGAAATAGGAAATCGCGCTTGTCAGAGGAGTTCTCCAACCGGGTGGCGGAGTGCACCCGCCTAATCCTAGCTTAGGATGAGTTTGGGGGTAGTCAAGGAATGCTCGATCGGGAGGCGTATGAACACGAGTAGAACACACGGGTTTAGAGTGGTTCAAGCCGCCGGAGCGTAATACTCTACATCCACTGTGTGTTGTATTTCTTCTGAGTTTGTGAAACTTCTGTGTTCGTGAAACTTGTGTTCTAATGTGCATGCTCTCCCTTTTATAGGCTCAAGGGGAGCGTGTACATTGAGCGAGGCCCCAACATGTGGACCCAGCGACATATTAAATAATGTACACATTGGAGCCTTAAATACCTCAGATCCGGAGATCTTCCTCATCAGCCTCCGTGTGTACCCTCCGTCTGGATATGGTCTTGTGCTGTCTTGTTAGCGTAGGGTTTGCTGCTGCTGACAAGCATAGAGGGAGTTGTGCTGTCGATGTAGAGTCAGCTCCCGCTGATAGGCGAAGGGGCTATACTGACCTGCCATGCTGTAGCCTTTGCGCACTGTAGCAGCACACGTTGTGGCCTTCCTGCAGCAGGTCATAATGACTCTTCGCCCACGCGCGCGGCGCTTTGATGCGACCATTCGTCCCTCACCCACCCACGCGGCACTGTGATGTGACACGCCACCTTGGTAACTGGCGGGCTTGCCGTGATGTCACCCATACTGATGAGGACATCGCCACTAACGATACATCCACACCTACACCAGTATCTACTTCAACAACACCTCTTGGACCTATTACTCGCGCTCGTGCTCGTCGGCTTACCCATCAAGTAAGTTCACTCTTAAGCTCAGGTTCATCATATTTAGAGAATGGAGACACGTGCACTCTTGTTTTACTCAGGAACCATGGATTGGATCAAAAGGGAAGAGGCATCGCGCAGGCTGGATTCGGACTGCAGGATAGACACGACTTGTAACAGCCGCCACGACTTCATCCGGACTCCGTTTTGGTCGGTAAAGTACTTTCTGGAAAGCTTATCAAATCTACTTTCCAACGGATCCGGAATCACCTCAATATCTATTCGGAATCAACCGCAATCCTAGATTTACTACAGAGTTCTTTTCAGCCACGGTGCTGCGTCACCCTAATTTGGCCCAACGGGCCGTGTATCAAGTAGAGTCCAAGACGGATGAGTCCTAGGGTTGGAATACGACCCCAGCACCCTTGTGGTCGTTCTCCCACTTCTTTATAACCTTTAGCCGCTGTCAAGAACACTCGGGTTTTGTTAGATGCAAGTTTAGCTTTTGCTACTTCCTTGTAGACGCGCGTGCTGATCCTGCCGCCCGTCCACTTGTTTTCGGAACCCCTCCATAATTGAGATTCGGTTTGAGACCTTCAATTAAATCTCATAATTTTCAGTACTTGTTCTACTTGTTCTTGCTAGTTCTTCGATTGCTTGCAGGACAAGTGCCCTAGTGGCCGGGTGTCGCGCTCCACAAGATCGCGGCAACCAAAGGAGGTGGTGTATCGGTTGCTAAGGCGCAGCATCCTTGGAAGGCTGTAGTCGGGCCGTGAACATCGTCTCCTCTATCAATCGAGTTATTCCACGCCTCTCATCGAAAGATCAGGAACAAACCCTAACGGGTTCACATCACATACCTGCCAAACGTGTCAGAGGGCAGCCCATGTCCTGTCTTGGGTGCACGCATCCCAACCACCCGCATTTAATGTGGTAGTTAGGCTAGCTTCTCGCAGAAGGCTGGAATCCACCAGACACGTGGCGGAGCTGGTTTAGCGGCCGCTTCCTCAGGGGCACGTGGTGGCTCCGGACCACCTCCCTGGTGGGATGGGAGGTCCGGGCCCCCCTGGCTGACCCAGGCGCTCAGGCCCCCTGGGGGTCTAGCTTCCACACGTGGGGGCCCAAGACCATCCCGCGGTGGTCCGAGCCCTTGGTAGCTTTTCCTGAGCACTTCGTCCTTGCGGGCATGTGGAGGCACTGGACCTGCTAGTACATGGGGGGAGGTCCGGAGACCGTGCCCCCAGTTGTCAGGTCCGGGCCTTACGCCCTGTCTTCTAGAAGCTTAGTGTGAGGTTACAGATAACCTCACGACCCTCGTGCTAGATACACTAGTAGGAGGTACCCCTATCTGTATGTACCGATAGAGGCTCCCGAGCCCACCTCGGGTGAGGTACGAGCCCGCAGGTGGGGCCATAATCATGTGCTGCGTTGGGTGGACTGCTTGCTCCTATTGTGAAGGGGCAAGAAGGACTTCCCCTCTAGCGAGATCTCCGAGGCGATGTCCACTGCCCGCGTTCAGCACGCCTCACGGCTCAGCTTCCATCTTATTCATGCACGTCTCGCTATACTGGTGGTTCAAATTCCACCTTTTCCTCCCACCTCCAGAGACCAAGCCTATGACCGGTGGGCCCTGGCCCACCGGTCATAGGAGGTAAGAGGCGGGCGCTTGGTGCAATGGACTCTTTGGGTTCCCCTCGATCACCGTGAAGTTCAAAGGGGGAACAACCTTATTTAAAGGCATGCGCCGTAGGGGTTGGCTACCTTTTCGACTTGCCTTCTCCAAACACTGCAGCACCCTTTCGTCTTCTCACGCACTTTTGCGATTTGCTCTTTTCGCCCAGTGCCTTTCCTCTTCCTACTTCCGCATGATCCTTCCCCCACATCTGCAGCAATCTCCACCATGTCTCCTCTCAGCCATCCTCACTGCTTCCAGCAACAAGAGCAGCTCAACTTCGTGCACCGCCTCTTGGGTTAGACCGCGCCGGAACTTGCCAGGAAGATTCAGGTAGGTTCGAGTTCCCTCAACAACCTGGTCGTGGGGGAATTCAGCCTCTTCAACTCATACATCTCCTACGGGCTAGCCCCTCTGATCTCCTCCTTCTTCCTTTTGCTCCTGGAGGAGTTCGGGCTTCAGCTGCAACACCTCACCCCCCACTCCATCCTGCTTGTGTCGGTGTTCATCCACTTCATGGAGATGTTCATGGGGGTTCGCCCCTGCATCACCATCTGCAAGCACTTGTACGCCCTGGTCGGGTCTGGAAGGAGCAGGTGCGCCATCGGCGCCTACTACTTCCAGCTGCACCATGGGATGTCCAGCTCCTACATCAGCACCTTCTCCAGCGCCAAGTGGGAGGACTGGCGCACGGACTGGGTCATCGCCATGACCGACGCCAACGACCGCCTCGACCTGCCGACCGGAGGGCCCCTCGTCGACTGCAATAGCTAGAAAGCCAGGCCATCCCTTTTGGCAGAGCTCGACGCGGAGCTGGAGGTCCTGATCCGGGGGATGACCAGCGAGGCGTACGCCCCGGAGTTGCTGGTGCTCCCGAGAGGGATCAAGGCTCCGTGTGAGGACTAGGGGATACGGACGGCGATCCTGGCGTCACTGCCTACCCTCGATGACGGCGGCCTGGCGGTCCAGCAGGTGAGGGGTGAACCCAATCACGGCATCCGAATCCCTGGCACCTCGCCCAACAGCCCCCAGCACACCGATCCAAGCCCCGATCAGACCAGCCATGGAGCCCCGGCACCCTCCGGCAAAGGGAAGGAGCAGGAGGCGGCCAGCTTTCGGAGCAACCGGGACCGCGAGGAGGACAGGTTGCGGAGGCTCCACCGCGGCGACGAAGCCTTTGTGGGGGAGCCGGCCCCCAAGCGCTGGAGGACATCGGAGTCGGGAGGCCAGAGTAGCTCCCGGGCTCCACCGCCGCCGCCCCATCGCCAGCAGCAGCCGTAGGGGAGGCCTGAGGAGCCACGGCGGTTTCCGCCTCAGCAGTGACCACCGCCACCACCGCCTCAGCCCCCACAGCAGCGCCAGGTGCCACCACCACCACTACCCCAGCAGCAGCAGCAGGCCCCACTGCCACCACCACCCCAGCAGCACCAGCAGGCCCCGCCACCACCACCGGAGACGCCGATGGTGGAGCAGCCCCGCTGGTCGCCCGGGGCCCCAGCCTCAGGGAGGAGGCAATCCCCAGTCTTCCAGGTAGGATGGGGGGTGCGAAGCTCCATGTGAGTGGTTAACTCCCCTTGTCCTCTTCTTTTTTTTCTGAATCCTTATCTTGATGATGCTTGCTAGGACTACTCGCCCTGCCTCTTCCTCTGCTTCATCCAGCGACACCTCAGCCGGGAGGTCCGGCCCCTAGCAGGCTTCTTCCACAACCACCGCTGGGGGGCCGGCAGCATCACCGACAGCACCTCCAGCCCCGCCCGCGGCCGCGGAGGTCCGGGCTGGAGCTCCGGTGGCTAAGGCCGCACCACAAATGGAGATGACCCCTCCAGCCACGGTGGGCGGAGAGGCTGCTCCGGCGGCTGCAGCGGGAGCCACGGTGGGGGCACCCTCTCCAGAGCCAGCTGCAGAGGAGATCGCGGTGGATATGCCACTGGAGGCGCCGACTGCGGGGCCAACCGCAGTCGAGGTTGCAGAAATAGGTGGCCGGGGACCTGATGCGGGCACCTCCAACTCCGGCCCCCAGTCCGCGCAGGGGGATGAGTCAGAGGTGGTGCATGGGAGGCACCTCCTTCTGAGCCCGGTGGAGGTCCCTCTTCCTCGCCTCCTGATCAAGGCCCAGCGGGCGATGGAGGAGGCGGAAGCGGGCTTCCGATGGGAGTGGGAGAAGCTCGAGGCAGAGTGTCTTCGGCTCTCCGACTGGGAGCACCATCTGGGGAACAGCGTCCAGGTGGTGGCCTCTCGCGCCGCTGAGGAACGGGCCCAGCTCGAGCATGAGCACGAGGCCCTCCATGAGAAGATCCATAGGACTTTTGACCGGGAGGTCACGGTCGCCTCCCGGGAGAGGGCGGTGGCCCTGAAGGAGAAAGAGGTGGAATTGAAAGAGTGGTCGGCTCATCACACCATCGACACTGCCAAGGCTATGGCAAAGACGATTGATGACGAGCAGGCTGCCCTCAACCACCGAGAGCACAACCTGTCCCTCCGGGAGGTGGGCGTCAAGGAGGAGGAGAACCGCCTCTCCACCCTCCGGACAGACCTGGAGGCCCGGACCCGAGCCCTCGAGGACCGACGCCTGCGGCAGTTAGAGGAGAGCCGATCATTCACCCAACGGCTTGAGGCCCTCAAGCACCGCGAGGCTAAGGTAGAGGGGCTCCTAGCAGAGTAGCGTACCGGGGTGTAGAGGATCACGAAGTGGGTTGGTGAAGCAAGTACCACCCTGGAACCCCTTGGGCTAAGCCCCATCTAGGTTGCAGAGGCTCCTTCTTCCATCAACTCCGTACTTCTGGCTCTGGACTCCGCCGCCGAGCATCTGCAGCTCCTGGAGTCCACTCTAGTTGCGCGCCTCGAGGTTGAAGGGTGGGAGCTTGCTCGGATGGTGGTAGACCATGTCCTGACCTACTTCCGGAGCCACAACCCCGCCATCTCCTTAACTCCAGTCCTAGAGGGCACCATATCAGAAGCGGAGGCCGCCGCCGGGGAAGGAGTACAAGAGGCGGCGCCAAATGTCGGAGGAGTTCTCAAGCCGGGTGGCGGAGTGCACCCGCCTAATCCTAGCTTATGATGAGTTTGGAGGCAGTTAAGGAATGCTCGATCGGGAGGCGTATGAACATGAGTAGCACACACGGGTTTAGAGTGGTTCAGGCCGATGGAGCATAAAATCCTACATCCACTGTGTGTTGTATTGCTTATGAGTTTGTGAAACTTCTGTGTTCGTGAAACTTGTGTTTTAACGTGCGCGCTCTCCCTTTTATAGGCTTAAGGGGAGCGTGTACACTGAGCGAGGCCCTGACAGGTGGACCCAGCGACATATTAAATAATGTACACATTGGAGCCTTAAATGCCTCAGATCCGGAGATCTTCCTCATCAGCCTCTGTGTGTACCCTCCATCTGGATATGGTCTTGTGCCGTCTTGTTAGCATAGGGTCTGCTGCTACTGACAAGCGTAGAGGGAGTTGTGCTGTCGATGTAGAGTCAGCTCCCGCTGATAGGCGATGGGGCTATACTGACCTGCCATGTTGTAGCCTTTTGCGCACTATAGCAGCGCACGTTGTGGCCTTCCTGGAGTAGGTCATAATGACTCTTCACCCACGCGCGCATGAGGGGCTCACTTGAGGAGATATATCGACTACCAGTAGTCATTGCACTCAGGGTAGTATTGACTACTTGCTACGAGCATGATAGTCGTTGCAATGAGGATCGCGTACTCTGAATAGCTTAGATCTGCTCGATTGGATTCAATCTAACTTGTTTGACGGGCTCACTTGAGGAGCTATATCGACTACTCTCAGAATCGCTGCACTCAGGGTAGTATTGACTACTTGCTACGAGCATGATAGTCGTCGCAATGAGGATCACGTACTCCAAACAGGTTAGATCCGCTCGATCAAATTTAATCTAACTTGTTTGATGGGCTCACTTTAGGAGCTATATTGACTACTCCCAGAGTCGCTGCACCCGGGGTAGTGTCTACTACTTAGCCTATGAACGTGGATGGCAATCCAAAAATCACAAGGCAATGATAGTATAGACAGCACTGACAGATATTTTACAAGGAGAAGAGTACTTGTCTTTACAATAACTCAATCCTGTTCTATACTCTCTACTATTTTTTCAGCAACAGGCCTGGCCTCTAGAAGGTACTCGCTGAACTGCTCTTCAGAGCAATCCGCAGCTACACCCTGTGCGAGTACCTCTAGTCGAGCCTTAGGCCAAAACGACTTTACAAGACCTAAGGCATGGCTAACATATGTTCTGGAGGCCTTGGTGATGAAGCTGAGGACTTTCTGCGGAGCTCCGCGAAGTCGCTCCAGCAGGGATCACCCATCTGCTGTGCCGTCTTCCAGCGGATCCACCACTTCAACCAGCTGTCGGGCGGCCACCCTTAGGCCCTCCAGCTCTTTCTGGCGCTGTTCCTTCTCTTCGCCCAGTGTCTAGATCTGCTGAAGGCAATCGACGAACTACTTCTCAGTATCGGCGATCACCTTCTGCAGCTTCTCGACGTCATCTGTGCGACGATACAGCATATTCTTCACATCAATAAGTAACTCTTGTTTATAAGCTAAGAGTTTCTTAAGCTCTGCGGTGAAGATAGTGTTTCAGAACACAAGACCAACTACTAGAGAAAGTACTCGAGCGAGGAAAGGACTTGCCTTGATGCGCTTTTTGCTGCTCCTTGAGCTGTTCTTGGAGCTCGGAGTTGGACTTCTCAAGATTACGGATGTCGTTCTTGAGCAGCCATGTTTCTCATGTCTGCTCCTGCTTCAGCTAGTCGAGCTCTTTGCGAAGATTGATGTTCTTTTGGAGTTCTTCCTTGATGCGTCGATCCTTCGCTTGTAGCTCCCAGAGGCCACTCTCAACTGCCTTCAGCTTCTCAGATTTTTCTTGAGAGCGTTTGGCCACATCCTGTATAAGGGGGAAGACTGAGAAGACAAAACAACTCGACCAAGCATAATGGTGATAATCCAACAGATCGTTGGTGATAATGTTCTTGAACCCTCTCCCAAACATCAACAGAGTTCTAGAGTTGCCAGAAGTACCCGTAGCCTCTTCAGTTGATGGCTGCGAGGCACGTGCAAGTCAAAAAGCATTCAATAAATGAAGCCTACGTTCTAAGCAGTTAGCCGCAGGGGGTCAGACACTTACCTGTGCCTTCCACAGGAGCAGCATCGGTGGCCTCGACTTGCTCACCACCACCAGCTCTGGATTCGATTTGCTGGGGCTCGGGAGGTGGTGGGTCGGGCAGAGTTGTGTCCTCATTCCCGGGCGGTAGCAGTTGTGTGCTTTCCGCTTCAGGTTGTCCGACTGGCAGATCGGGGCTGGAGTAGCCGAGATAGGCTCTGGCTCATCCAACCCCAAAGCAGACGAAGTCCTAACAAAGCAGAATCAGATATATCATCAAACAAGTCGAAAGAGCAGAGATACATTATGAACAAGGAGCTGCACTCACAGAGAGGATTTCTTCAAGCCGGGCTTCTTAAGCCTCAGTACCTGTGGTTTTACAACCAAGGTACTCATTACCGGTGGTGGGGTCACACCAGCCGAGGGCGCGAGATGCCCCGGCGAGGTACCCGCCACGACAATGGTCACGACCCCTGCAGAAGTAGCCGACGGGTCCGTCCCAATAGTTTCTGCAGAACCTCTTGCTGGAACATCATCCCCAGCAAATGCGATCCTGACCATCTTTCGGCGCTTGGGGTCGGGAGGAGAAGAAGAAGGACTGCAACACAGACAAAGTAAGCATCCAACAACCACAAGACTTGACAATTCCACAAGACGGCGGTCCCATACCTGGTGGATTCGACTATGTTCGCTTTGCGCTTGCGTATCACCTGACGACCCCGAGGGACCGATGGCAAGGCTTCTACCAACTCCACGGATGATCCATGGGAACTTTTCTTGTTCGCCTTCCCTTCAGCTGCCTTCTCCGTCAGGGGGATCTCGCTCTCGGTTGTCTCGCCGCTGGGCAGATCATCAGACGATTGGGCCCTTTTCGCTTCAGCTGCGGCGCTGGGGAGAAGGTAGTATGGTCGGGGGATGTCGGATTGTGGCGGATAACTGCGATACAACACCATGTTTCCCTGCAGAGGATTCTCAGCTAGCGGAAGTTCCAGAACAACAGAAAGTATTCTATGTAGTCAAAAGCTTACCGGTTGTGGAGGATTTTGTGCGGAGAACAGCTCCGGGATGTAGGGAACCGTGTTCACATCCAGCAGCACCCGCTTGACCGGGATGAGCGCAGCATCGTCGGTCAATTCCTCTGCGCACATCCGAGATGGGTCTTCAGCACCCATGTACTCAAAGCCTAACGTATGGCGTTGCTGGATGGGTTGGATTCGGCGTTTGAAAAATGACAACATTATAGTCGCGCCGGTCACCCCCATTTCGTTATGGGCTGCTATGAAAGCTAGCAGCTCATCGACTTGGTCCATGTCCCGCTTGGAGGGCTCGGCGTTCCACTCCGGCCACAGGACCGGGGGCTTACCCGATCTTTCAGGAAGTTGGGGGGCATGGTTTCCGATGTAGAACCAATAGTTTTTCCATCCAGGGATGTTGGAGGGGAATTTGTAAGAGAGATATTTGTCACCGGCATGTTGCCTAAGTTGAATGCCGGTGCCCCCTACAATGGATGGATTTTTGGAGGTAGGTTGCGGTTTTACACGGAAGAGATAGCGGAAAAGATCCCAATGGGGTTCAATTCCAAGTAAAGCTTCACAAAAGTGGATGAAAATAGCAATGTGGCAGATTGAGTTCGGGTTGAGATGATGGAGCTCAAGCCCGTAGAAATAAAGAAGGCCACGGAAGAAGGAACAGGTGGGGAGGGCCAAACCCCATTCAGCGAAATGGTAGAATGAGATGATTTCGTCTACATTCTCCATGGGAAGAGATTGGCAAAAAGAAGGGCGCCAGTTGACAAGATCTTTCCCCTGAAGCAAACCCTCAGAAACAAGATTCAGGAGGTCGTTATTGGAGCACTTACTGTAAGTCCACTCCCCGGAAGGCGGCTGCGATTCCTTCCTCTTCCCATCCTTCTTGCTGGATCTCTCAGGCACCATTTTAGATCTTTGTCATAAGCCGCTTTACTTGCATGTGCTTGGGGGCTGCAGCGAAGGGGTGGAGAGATTCGGCTAGCTTGGGGCCTGTCAAAGCAGGTGAAGGCGGAGCATGGATCTGATTGGGGACTCGGAAATTACTCGGCGGATTGAAGATTGGAAGCACGGGTTTTACCCTAAGTTACCACGGGGTTAAATAACCAGCGGCCAGATACAGGTTTACTGTTCCGAAGTTGAAGAGTCGTCACAGGGAATATTCAGAAGATGAGGGGTTATTTGGTGGATTTTTAGATAAGTTATTTGATTAACTATTTTTTCAGGGTTAATTGTCCCAAAAAAGGGGTTTTTCGAATTTCAAATCTAACTTCTATCATCTGTACCATCACACCAATTATTTTCTAAGGGAACATTTTTTCACTGCATGCCACGACCATTGGATCCTTTTTTCCAAGCCTGAGAGATTTGGATTCAAGGCTTGGGGGCTGCGGGATACGTGGCATTGACTACTTATTTTTTCAATATATTCGAAGAGTAAGCAAAGAAGATTCAAGATTATTGTCACCCTCAGCCTGATTCTTCGATTCAACCTAAGGCTCGGGGGCTACTCCATATGGAGTGCGATTTTCCATCACACCCCATACCAAAGAAGTGATTTGGAGCATGAGCACCTCATAGCTTCGATGCAGCCAAGGAAGTACTCGAAGAAGAACTTCAAGACGGAGCTTCAAAAGAAGCCAAAGACTACTTCGGAAGTACTCGAGGAGCCTGCAGTACTCAGCTACGAAGAGCTCGGGGGCTTGTCAGACCCGGTACTACGGGACAGTGTACATAACGTAGTTCATACAGAAATAGGAGATAGGACATGTCCTATACCTTATCTGTGTTGTATTCTACTCGCATGCGAAGTAGAACTAGTTGATACAGAAGGAAGCTACTCGAGTTATACTCGAGTAAGATTCCTAAGCTAGTGTCGGACTAGGATTCATGTAATCCTATCCTCCTGGATATATAAGGGCGGGCAGGGACCCCCTCAAAACACATCAACACCCAAGGCAATACAAACCACCAAACAGGACTTAGGGTATTACGCACATCGCGGCCCGAACCTGTCTAAACCTTGTGTTGCTTGGACCTTCGAGTTCCTGATCTTGGAGACACCCTACCTATAACTCACCACCTCGGGTATACCCCTCGGTGGACAGGCGGTAAAACACCGACAACCACTTCGAAGAAGCAACGACTACGACGCTTCACCCTCGACAAGAGGGAGGCCATCGAGAAGGAGCTAGCAAAACTACTCGCGCTGGTTTTATTAAAGAAGTGTACCACCCCGAGTGGTTAGATAACCCTGTACTAGTCTTGAAAAAGAATAATAATGAATGGAGGATGTGTGTGGATTATACTGATCCTAACAAACACTGCCCAAAGGATCCCTTCGCGCCCCCACACATCGACAGGTCATCGACTCTATGGCTAGCTGCATCCTGCTCTCCTTTCTCAACTACTACTCGGGTTACCACCAGATTGCTCTCAAGGAAGAAGATCACATCAAAATGTCATTCATCACCCCCTTTGGAGCATAAGCATACACAATCATGTCCTTCGGGTTGAAGAATGCAGGAGCCACCTATCAGCGGGCCATCCAACTATGCCTTGCTGATCAGCTACATCGCAACATTGAAGCCTACGTCAATGATGTGGTCATCAAGACCAGATTCGACGACGAGTTCATCCCTGATCTCGAGAAAACCTTCAACAGCTTACGCAAATTTTGATGGAAGCTTAACCCAACCAAGTGCGTATTCGGCGTGCCACAAGGAAAACTACTCGGTTTCATTGTTAGTCACCAAGGAATTGAAGCAAACCTGAAGAAGATCACTGCCATCACAGCCATGCATGCTCCACGGACGATCAAAGATGTCCAGAAGCTCACGGACTGTATGGCGGCCTTGAATAGATTTCTCCCGACATGGAGAATGGGGATTAACCTTGTTCAAATTGCTCAATCTCCCGACTTGGAGTACGAGGCACTATTGCACGGGCTATGCCTGGTAGCCTCTCTAGGCATCAAGTGACTGCTTGTCTACAGTGACTCCTTGTTGGTGGTCCAACAAGTCAACAAAGAGTGGGACATCAACAAGGACACCATGGACGCGTACGTTGCGAAAATACGCAAGATCGAGAACAAGTTCTTAGGGCTGGAAATTCATCATGTGATTCTCGACAACAATGTGAGAGCGCATGTGCTCTCGAAACTAGGTTCTGATCGAGCTAATGTCCCACCAGGAGTTTTCATTCCTGAGCTGCATCACCCATCCATCAAGACACCAGATTCAAGTACCATCGTTCAGGGTCCAAAGGAACCTGACCGAGAGGTCTTAATGATCGAGGTTGACTGGCGGGTGATCTTCATCGACTACATCCAGGAGCATAAACTAACCCCTGGTGTCGACCCAAAAAGCGCTGAGGCTACACATATTCTATGGCGCAGCAAAGGATATGTTCTAGTCATGGACAACTTGTACAAGTGTGGATCAGCATCAGTCATACTCATGAAGTGTGTCCGTACGGAGGAAGGTAGAGAAATACTTCAGGAGATTCATGAAGGCGTGTACGGGAACTATGCTGCTTCTCGCACACTAGTTAGTAAGGCTTTTAGATCTGGTTTGCCGGTGTACACTCGTTTGCCGGTGTACAAACTGCCAGTTCTTCAGCAAACAGCCCCATGTCCCGGCTCACAACCTTATCACTATACCACCTTCATGGCCGTTTGCATGATGGGGCCTGTCAGGCCCGGGCACACGGGACTATGCACGTGGCATACTTTTCCTAGGATAAGGGATGGTACATGGCCCATGCTCTACATCTGTTGTAACTACTTGTAGCGTAGTAGAACTACTTATACAATAGTAAAACTAGTCGGATATGGTAGGGAACTATCAGAAAAGCACTCGGGTAGGACTCCTAGGCTTGTACCCGACTAGGACTTCCATGTAAATCTGTGCCCCCAGACTATATAACAACAGACAGGGAACCCCTCCAAACGTGGAATCACCCAGAAGATCACCTGATCACCACCTAAGGAAATACAAACCACACAGGACATATGTTATTACGCTCTCGGCGGCCCAAACCTATCTAAACCTTGTGTTCCTTACACCTTCGAGTTCCTGATCTCGGTGACACCCTACCTACAAACTCAACGCCTCGGGGGTATCCCTCAGTGGGCGTAGCAGTAAAACACCTATAGCTGGCGCGCTAGGTAGCGGTGTTCATCCAGCATCCACTGGAGAATTCGATGGCATCTCTTAGCTTCACCAGCACCGTGCTTGATGAGGTCACAACTTTCATCTTTGGTTCCTGAATCTGCATTGCCAACAGCTTGGGTGGCTTCAATAGCCACTTAGTCGACTCCAAGAAGCTGGAGGTCTCTACATCGACTCGAAGCAATAATCTCGACGAGTTGCTGCTCCCTAATCTACCCAGGCAGATCGAAAGGACGTCCGTTTTCAACGTGACTTCAATTCATGCTGCACCAGGACTACTCAGATCAGATTCAAACCAATCTGAGGAGGCTACGCAATCCAAGTCTCTCTCCAACTTGGAGGAGGACTTGGATCGTATTTTCAAGATTCGAGACGATGGAGCCACCGCGTGTCGGGGGCCCCCCATTATCGACTACGACTCTAAAAATGAAGAGTACCTGTTAACTACAAGTTCAAGCCAAGGAGGACTCGAAGACGGGGGAACCACCACTCATCAGGAGGCCCCAGTTCTCGACAACCACTCGCAACCCGATGATTACTCTGAGTCATTTTTGGGTAATCATTCGGGTTTAACCATAAAAGCTATGCCGCAAGGCTGTTTCTTGTACTAGAAGGGTCTAGAGCCATCCGAGTTACTCGAATTCGACTCCCCCCTTGTGGCAGAATCCACCCTTTGGCGTATCGACCCCAGGGAGCCAGAAGATTTCGACTACTCCGCTCAACTTCACCTCGCATCACTGTTGGTGTTTTACCACCACGCCCACCGAGGGATACCCCCGAGGTGATGAGTTTGTAGGTAGGGTGTCACTAAGATTAGGAACTCGAAGGTGCAAGGAACACCAGGTTTAGATAGGTTTGGGCTGCCGAGAGCGTAATACCCTACGTCCTATGTGATTTGTATTGCCTTTGATGGTGACCAGGTGATCTCCTGGGTGATTCCCCTTCGAGGGGGTCCTGTCCACCCTTATATAGTCTAGGGGGATAGGTTTACATAGAAGTCCTAGTCAGATACATGCCTTAGAGTCCTACCCGAGTACTTTTCTAGTAGTTCCCTACTGTATCCGACGAGTTTTACTACTATAGGAGCAATTCTATTAGGCTACGAGTAGTCACAACAGATGTAGAGCGTGGTCCATGTCCCATCCCTTATCCTAGGGAATGTACACCACGTGCACAGTCCCGTGTGCCCGTGTCTGACAAGCCCCCGAGCTCTTCGTAGTCGAGTACTGTAGGCATCTGAGTACTTCTGAAGGCATCTTTGAGTTATCCCGAACTTCATCTTGAAGGTGTCTTCTGAGTACTTCCTTAGCTGTGTCGAGGATGTGATGTGCTCATGCCCTGAGTAGTTGTCAAGTCTTCTTTTATATGGGGTGCGATTATACTCGCACTCCATATGGAGTAGCCCCCGAGCCTTAGGTTGACTCGTAGAATCAAGCTGAGGGTCAATTCAATCTTGAATCTTCTATCCTTATATTCCAGCAGATTTGAAAAATAAGTCGCTAATGATACGTGTCCCGCAGCCCCCGAGCCTTGAATCCAAATCCCTAGGTTTTGGAATAAAGGATCCAGATAATCATGGCATGCAATCTTCATTGCTGAGAGCCGTATCGTATCCAGCCCCCGAGCCTAGGAGCTAGATGATTCGCATAATATACGCCTTCTAGTCGGTGGCTCCAGCCCCCGAGCCTAGGTATGGGCCAAGTGCTTCTGGATCTTGAACTGTCGATGAAGCATACTAGTCGGAGTCGATTCCGACTAGATTTGTAGGCGAGACGAGTAGTCGAAATAGTCGCTAGCATATCACCGAGCTGAGTCGATTCCAACTAGCTTGTAGGCGAAACGAGTAGTCAAAGTAGTCGCCAGTGTGTCGTCGTGGGTTCTTCACGAAGTCCAGTAGTCGCCGACGGTTGTTGATGAACCCAACTAGTCGGTGTCGAATCCGATGAGTAGTCGTTGTAGTCAGCAACATGTAGCCGAGCTTTCTCGCAAAATTGAAGTAGTCATTGGTGAATATTGATGAAGCAAACTGATCACAGTTGAATCCGACACGCCCAACAGCATGGTCCAGTTGAGGTCCCCTTCAAGATAAACATAAAAGTATGTTTTAAATAATAGACACGAAACTGTGTTGGGAGCGTTGCCCTTGCAATAAACTCTATGTACAACTAGTTGAAAACTAGTTAATGGAGAAATATTGAAATTATGGGAGCAAGGCCCCATCAATAATATAGAGCACTAGGCGGAGACTAGTAGTCTGAACGTTACTGGAAGTATGGGAAAAACCCCTTCAGTAACATAGAATACTAGTCGGTAACTAGTAGTCAGAGCATTACTAGAAGTTTGGGAGCGAGGCCCCTTCAGTAAACTACGCGTAGTACTAGTCGAAAAACTAGTTAAACGGAGTTATACTAGAAATATGGGAGCGAGGCCCCTTCAGTAGACTACTCGTAGTACTAGTTGAGAACTAGTAAAACGGAGTATTACTGGGAATATGGGAGCGAGGCCCCTTCAGTACACTACGTGTAATACTAGTCGAGAACTAGTAAAATAGAGTAATACTGGAAGTCTAGGAGCGATGCCCCTTCAGTAAACTCGCACGTATACTGGTTGTGAACCAGTAAATGGAGTTATAGTGGAAGTATGGGAGTGAGGCCCCTTCAGTACACTACACGTAGTACTAGTTGAGAACTAGTAAAATGGAGTAGTACCATAAGTGTGGGAGCGATGCCCCTTCAGTACACTATGCGTAGTACTATTCGAGAACTAGTAAAACGGAGTATTATTGGAAGTATGGGAGTGAGGCCCCTTCAGTATACTACGCGTAATACTAGTCGAGAATTAGTCAAATAGAGTAGTACTGGAAGTCTGGGAGCGATGCCACTTTAGTACACTACGCGTAGTACTACTCAAGAACTAGTAACCGGAGTTATACTAGAAATGTGGGAGCGAGGCCCCTTCAGTAGACTACGCATAGTACTAATGGAGAACTAGTAAAATAGAGTATTACTGGAAGTATGGGAGCGAGGCCCGTTCAATACACTACGCGTAGTACTAGTCGAGAGCTAGTAAAATGGAGTAGTACTGGAAGTCTGGGAGCGATGCCCCTTCAGTAAACTCGCACGTATACCAGTTGTGAACCAGTAAACGGAGTTATACTGGAAGTATGTAATGGTGACTAGAAGTCAATTAGCGAGGGAGAGATGAATCTTGCTAGTAGCTTCAGTCACGGACCATGAGAACGCACATGTTGACTTGCGAAAATATCACGGTTGGCTCGAAGGGGTTGATGATCAGGTCCTGCACTTGATTTTGATCAATTCCTTGGGTGGGCCAAGACAAGCCATATGTTGCCATGCAAAGATGTCTCGGTTTGCCCAAGGGAAGGGACAACGCAATCATGTATGTGCATTGTTACAGAAGTAGTTGTTGAGTAAGGATGACTCGGCTGGCCCAAAGGAACTCCTTGGGCATGCCAAGACAAGTCGCAAGTTGCCATACGAAGATGTCTTGGTTAGCCCGAAGGAGTACCTTGGGTGGGCCAAGACAGTTCGTACGGTATGTTTTGGGTAAACTCCTTGATCCCCTGACCGAGTAGTTGAATGAATTCTTTGGGAAAAAACCTCTTGTGTCGGGATAAAACTCAAGACAATGGTTAATCAAATTCCCTAAAGATCTTCATAAAACCTCCTTGAATCAGGTCTCATTCTTCTCGTGGGTGATTGGTGATCTTGATTCATTGGTGATTGCCAACAAAGTTGTGTCACTTGTTGATGAAGCTGTGCCGGTTTGTTGATGATCCTGACTAGTTGGAATCAATTCCAACTAGTCACTGGTGGTGTGAGTTCAGCTTCAGACTAGTTGTGTAGTCGAAGTAGTCGTCGGTGGGTCGCTGAGTGCCCTGGCGATGGCGAAGTAGTTGTCAAGGAGTCGAGGATCCTACCTTTTTGGAATGGTGCTAGGCCCGACAGGTTGTCGAGGTTGGTGGCACAAAAAGGTGGGCTAAGCCGGGTAGCTTGGAGGACTTGTGCCCTTCCGATACCCGAGCCTGCCCAACCAGGTTGAAAACACAAAAAGGTGGGCTGAGTCGGGTAGCTTAGAGGACTCGTGCCCTTCCAATACCCAAGCTCGCCCAACCAAGTTGTAGGTGCAAAAAGGTGGGCTAAGCAGGGTAGCTTGGGGGACTCGTGCCCTTCTGATACGCAGGCCCGCCCGACCAAGTTGTAGGCGCAAAAGGGTGGGCTGAGCCGGGTAGCTTGGAGGATTCATGCCCTTCCTATGCCCTAGCCCGCGCTACCAAGATGGAGGCGCAAAAGGGTGGGCTAAGCCAGGTAGCTTGGAGGACTCGTGCCCTTCCTATGCCCTGGCCCGCCCTACCAAGATGGAGGTGCAAAAGGGTGGGCTGAGCCGGGTAGCTTGGAGGACTCGTGGACTTCCTATGCCCAGGCCTGCCTAACCAAGTCGTAGGCGAAGAAAGGTGGGCTGAGCTGGGTAGCTTGGAGGACTCGTGCCCTTCCTATGCCCAGGCCCGCCCTACAAAGATTGAGGCGCAAAAGGGTGGGCTGAGCCGGGTAGCTTGGAGGACTCGTGTCCTTCCTATGGCCAGGCCAGCCCAACCAAGTCGTAGGCGAAGAAAGGTGGGCTGAGCCGGGTAGCTTGGAGGACTCATGCCCTTCCTATACCCAAGCCCGCTGTAACGCCCACGTTTTTATCTTATTTAAATTGCATTACCATTCACTCGCTTAAAAATCTTTTAAACCTTTTCCGCCGCTCGAGCTCCCGAAGCCCACCCCCCGATTTTCCGCCGTCCCGACATCGCGCAGTCCTCTTTTTTCCGCGGAGTCGCCCATCCCTTTTCCTTTTCCACCAGCCCCGCTGTCCCGTCGCATCACCATCGTGTCGCGGTCGGCCGCGTGCGCCTGCCTAGCTGCGATCGTTGGTGCCGCGCGCGTGTCCCCTCTTTTCTTTTCTCATATTTTGTTCAAATCCATTTTATTTCTCTCTTCTAACTTTTTTCCCATACTCTTTTTTTTCCCGGCGCTGGCTTCCTCTTTCTTTTTCTCCCCTGTGCTGCCTTGCCTTGCTACTTGCGCTAGCGTTGCTGCTCCCTGCTCCAGCGCTTAGCACTACATCTCCTTCACGCAGGCACGCATGCGCTGCCTGCTGCCTGCTCCAGCTGTAGCCCACTCCTTGCGCGCACGCGCGGGCCAGCGCACGACTCGCCACTGCCCCTGTTGCTGGCTGTGCGGGTGCCCTCGCATCGCCGCCCGCGTCACGCCACGGCCACCGCGGCTGCTGCTGCTCGCTGTGCCGCTGCGTGCTTGCTGCCCATGCACGCCAAGCCGGCGTGCGACCCGCTGCTGCGCCGGCCTGTCTCCGTCCTGTCCCCTCGCCCTCGCAGCTTGCGCCTTGTCCCCGAGCATCCCGGCCGCCATTAATGGCGAGGTTCCTGTACTGCCCGTGACCCTCCCATGCCAATCATCTCCTCTCTCCCTCTCGGCCTATAAATCAGCCCCCGAGCCGCCCCTCACTCCGCCCACGCTGCCCCAGCACCTCCCCTCCTCTACCTCACGCTGCAGCTCGCCGCCACCGCCCACCATTGCCGGCCACCACCCATCTCCGTAGACAGCCCTCCGTAGACTGTCTCCGCATGACGTGAGGGCTAGAATCAGACCCCCTCGGCCTCCTCAACATTTTCCCCTCCTCCCCGAGCGTAGCCATGCACGAGGGGGCCGGCGCCCATAGCCTGGCGGCCCCCCATCCTACCGTTCCCCTCCCCCTCCTATTCTGTCTCGAGGAAGAAGAAAGGTAGACTTGTGCATAACCCCCTCCACTTTTCCTTCTTATGCAATCTACAGCCCTCCACCTCCCTCTCTCAAATATTTAATTAGAGCTCCTTCTATCTCTTTATTTCATTACAAATAGGTCCTCATCCTTTTAAACTACTCCCTAAATGACCTTTAACTTATCAGTTCATGCGACAATTTGTTCCGAATCGATTCCAAACTCCACCACGCATTATCTCCAAATATTTTCTCCAAGTCTTAGGGTCCACATCCGACAAATATTGTGGTAGAACCGCTTGAATTTTTCCGGCTTAGTGCGCAGATCATTGCTATCCAGGCGATATGACCTCAATGCACTTCAAACGGAATAACCTAATGGTCTGTCGGGTAACATCCTGATGAAACCACCGGATTCCAGATCATTCAAGCGTACCTCGCACGAAGGCGAGTCCAGAGATACAATCACCATTACATTTTTACAACATAGTCATAGTAGTTATTACAAATCGGTTTCTAGTAGAGTACTGCAAACCTAACTAAAACAAATTTATACAGACATTGTTCGAAAACTTTAAGTTTTAATGAACATTATTCAGAGATGGCAGTGGAAAAGATACAACAACGCGACTACTCATCACAAAGCAGGCACCATACTTAGCCCAAAGCATGGCGTCATTCCGAAGGGTCATTGCCGGCCAGGGACGGATCCATTCCACGGACCAGCCAGGCGGTAAAGTGTAGGGCCAAGGAGAACTAGCAACTGAGTCCTCGAATGACATACTTGAAAACCACATTACTAGCAAGGATGAGTATACTAAAACTCAGTAAGGCTTACCCGTTAATTGGGTATACTTAACCCATAACTAGACCATGAGAAGTTGAAAGGCTCTAGGTTTCTTTTGCTGAAAAACAACAAAGAGTATGTCCTTATTTCCATATTTTAGCTTTTAGATTCTAGGTCAATTAGCCATTCTAAGTGAGCATCTATACTAGACAAGCAAGTTAGGTATTAAATCATACATCAATATTATTCCACCAACTGTTGCTCCTGTTACTTTATGCGGAAGAAGTATCAAGCAGTCTCAATCACCGCGAGAAACGGACGATTCCTGAATCGAATTTCATAACCTTGCAAGAGATCGTAACTCACACGTTCGGAAACTTTCCTTTCCGGGCAACCATTCCCCTCATATTTCGGGTCGTGGATCAGCGCCACCACAAGCGACTGCAGGACCATACGTACATCCAATATGCGGGACGAACGTCTACAGCATGACTGTATGACCGTACTCCCGTCTGCTATGCAGAACATACTCCCACACGTTGGTGCATGTGTACATAAACCAAAATTCGAGTGGTGGGGGATATGTCCACTTGCCAGGCCAATCAGGTACTAGGCTTACCGCGTACCATATTTATGGTATGTGGCTAGTACTTTCAAAAACGTGACCACCACTACCACACACTGCGGCCTTATCAAATTAATCAACACAGACGGAGTACCATTCCATATCATGGTACTGCACATAACCCCGTCCGTGATCCTTATAGTGATTGCAAAATAGTAAACAATCAACTCCTATATTGAGCGAGTGATAAGAAATCACTTGACTTTTGCCGGTCCTATTAGCAAAGCCTCTACTCGATAAGGACTCAAAAACATTACATAGGTTCCTAGGTTTCATGCAACTAGGGTTTCATAACAACTCCTAGCACTTAATGCACAAGATAGATATATAATAATATAAGTGCATAATTTAAAATATTGGGTTATGCACCAGGGCTTGCCTTCACTAGTGAGGCTAGGGTCAGTGATGTTAGTATCTTCTGAACCTGGGTTCGGGGCTTCAGAAAGACCCTTGGCGACATTTACTTGAGCATCAGAAATACCCTCGTCGGTTTTCGGGATTAGCTCGTAGGTACCATCGACGAGTATCGTCAAATCTACATGATATGCAATTATTTGAAGCAAATGGTTATTATTTTACTGTTATCACCATAATTTGACTAGGCCAGAGGATGGGCTGAGAGCAACATGGGCTGAAGAAGATAATCATGACGGTTTGCGAATCGGCTTCTGTACGAGCGTATTAAGGGCCGGGATGGCCGTGTGTCTAGTAAGGATAGTTTAAATATAGTAAGTTAGAGATTGTATCGTAATCAGCTAGGATTAGTTAAAAAGATCAAGTCTCCGGGCTATAAATATGTATTATGAGATTCAATAATCAAGAATTCAATATTCACAACGAACTCTCGGCGCATGACCACCCCTTCCCCAAGGGTTTCTCCACGTAATCGACATGCTGCTCCGATCATGCTCCGCATGATCGGGGCGGCATCGTGTCTATCTATTTATCTTTGTGTTTCTCGTGCTGAGGCATTGTTGATGGCGAGTAACACTAGTTATCTTAAACGATTATGATACTGCATCAGTTCTTGATAGTATATCTATGCTCCGCTTGCTGTTCGTAATCGTTTAGCTGCCCTTGCGCGTGATCCCAGGTGCAAGGGCAGCACCTTGCTCTGTTCTCGGCTAGTAGACCTAATCTGTTATGGTAATTCTTTGTACTATAAGAATTTGGTTTGATATCCGTATGATTAGGCTCTTCAAATGGGTTGAATGTTCCGGCTGCATGTTTGGTGCTTTATGGTAACCTAAGGAGGGATTGTTCCGGGAATTGGCTTATTAGTTGGTTTTTAGTCCTCTTTTTAGGTTAGTGTCTTGTTATCTTTCATGCTTGTTAGGCTTAACTACGTGTAGGATGTTCCGGTTGCACGGTGAAGACTTTTACTGTCGTAGATTGGATTAGTTTGGTGATTACGGAGCAGGCTTCTATCTTTTCCATAGGATTCGCACGGACATTCGAATATTAGTAGATCCGATCTGTTAAATGGGTACAATCGGCTTCTTTCAGCCGATTTTGAGGGTTACCCGGAGGTTCGACCTAGTACAAGGATAGGTCCGACCTAGTACAAGGACAGGTCCGACCTAGTCCGATCTTGGGAGTCATTTTAAGAGCCGATCGCGGCTCGGACTAACGTTTGACGTGGCTGTGCATGCAGGGAAATAACTGATAACGACTTCTACACCTCCATGATCAGGTATAGGTCAGGTGGCATGCTTAGCATTTCACCAAGCCAGGGTGTGTGCCGGACTTCTGGGCCGTTGACCGAGGGATCGGGACCCACCAGCCGTCTCGGAAGCCTCTTGGCTCCTCATGTTGCCTGTTGCTATTCGCCAGTGGGTTTTGACCGACAATATTTACTATCTTATTTTCACGATAAAGTTGCAATCCAACAAGAATATATTCAATACATCACTTCAAGACTTAACTAATTTGTACAAACAACAAAAAGATTTGAAAATAAACTTAAGTAGAGTTTCTGGTGTAGAAACTTTGTTCAAAATGGCTATTTGGTGAAGGTTACTACAGAGCCGATCTGATCTACTTCACAGCATGTTTTTCAGATAGCTTATCTAGCGGATTGAGTTGTGCATCGGAAACGTCCGATCTGTGCATTCTGCATCGACTGTGTTTAGCCGATTGATGTGTCCTATATCGGCTGTGCCTTAGCCGATACCTGCCTAAGGTGTTAACCTAGGTAACTACTTGTGCGCGCATTGGCTATGATTTTTCTTCAGTAAAAGTAGCCGATGGAGGTGTAGCCGATCGACGTGTAGTCGATGAGCGTGTGGCCGATAGGTGTGTAGCTGACGGGTGTGTATTTTACAAACAAGATCCTAGAAAGAAATAGAGACTTGTATTTGGGTCCCTAATCGACTTGAACAAAAGAAGTCGAGTGGCGGCGATTAAAATCTAGTGAGAAGGCTCACCGGCGGCGAGGGGAAGGTGGGGAAAAAGGTTCAGGAGCTCACAGTGGACTTCGGGGTGGTTGGAATCGTAGAAAGGAAGCTCGGAGGCGGCGGTTCGACTAGAGATAGAGCCGGCACGACGAGGTTCCAACGACGGCGACAGTGTTCCGGCGACTGGAGTGCAGGAAGGCGAAGGGAAATTAGTCAGGGTGCTTCGGCGACTGGAGATGTAATGCTGATGGTGCTCTTGGCGATGGAGGAAAAGGGGTGGAACTTCGGTTCGACTAGAATTAGAACGGCGGCGGAGAGTGAGATCGCCGGCGTGGCGTTCTGGGCTGCGCGTACGTGGAAAGAGGAAGAAGAGTGGATCAGGAAGGGGCAATGAGACGCGGCGGTGCTGGTGGAGCATGAAATTGGAGGGGAGGAACGGCGGAGACAGCTGACGGTGGTGGACAGAGGAGCTCCGGCGAAGTAGTCGAGCGGGGAAAAGAACAGGAATGCGGGTGCGCGCGAGGGGATAGAAGAAGGGAGAAGTTCACTGGGCGTATTCCCAAGCTAAAAAGAGGCATGTGGGCAGGTGGCGAGCAGCTGCTGGCGGTCGACGGCGCGCGTGGCGGCTCGGGCAGCAAGCGGCGCGACGTGTCTGCGCGAGAAGGATCCAGCAGGGTCGGTTAAGCGGCGGGCGGGCGAGCTGGGGGCTAGGTGGCGTAGGAAGAGCGGCGAAGGGCAGCTGGCGGCTGGGGAAAACACCAGTGATGGGTGGTGGGTGGCGCTGCAGAGAAACAGAGAGGGGGAAGCAGGAGGAAGAAAATGAGGACCTGTTCGTAAATTTTGCAAAAGTTCAACGAGTTCACTGTAAAGTAAAATTTCCTTCCAAACTATAGCTCTAATGAACATATGCCCAAAATAAAAAGGGTAGATCTTAAAAAGATCTACCACTTTGCTTTAGGGTCAAACTTCAAAATAGTTAGGGTTTTGAAATTATTTTTAAAAACCATCTAATCATTCAATTTAAAATAAATCCAAAATAAATTTTACCCCTTTCAATGAAGCCTTGGAGTATTTACAACTCTTACAGTGGTTAAAGAGTGAAAACTCACGTTTGCAAATCAACCCTTCATACATTTTTGAAATTACCTCCCATTTATACACAATTTACAAAAAGAACCCTAATTTTTTCCAATATTACAGAAATACCCTTTAACATGTATTTAAGTTTTTAAAGGCATTCATCAAAACAAACACAAACTTCACACAACTTCATACTAGAAATTAGTGTGCCTAGCTCCTAAGTACCTGAAATATCACAGCCTCCCTCCCTAAAAAGAATCTCGTCCCGAGATTCCGGATTAGATTGGAATTGGAAGATTAGATACTTGGTTTGGCTCTAAGGAAGTCTAGAAAGTTGTGCTGAAGATAAAATTCAGTTTCCCAAGTCACTTCTTCTTCAGTGTGATGGTTCCATTGGATCTTAAACATCTTGACTAATTCTCTTCTTGTGCTTCTCTCTTTGGTATCTAGTATTCTGATCGGATGTTGGGTATAAGATAGGTCTGGCTCGATTTTGATGGTTTGGAAATTGATGACCTCGGCTCGATTTTGATGGTTTGGAAATTGATGACCTCGGTAGGGATTCTGATGCATTTCTTAAGCTGGGATACATGAAAGATATTATGAATGGCTGCTAGTTGAGGAGGAAGTTGAAGACAATAAGCAACTGGTCCACAAGTTTCAAGAATTTCAAAAGGTCCAACGTATCGAGGAGCGAGTTTTCCTTTCACACCAAACTGTTGAACACCCCGGGTAGGAGATACTCTTAGTTATACAAAGTCACCAACTTCAAACTCCAATGGTTTCCTTCGTTTGTCCGTGTAGCTCTTTTATCGAGATTGGGCTGCCTTTAGATTATTTTGAATGATCTTCACTTTTTCTTCTGCTTCAGTGACAATATCGGGTCCAAAGATTTTACGTTCGCCAGTTTGAGACCAACTCAAAGGAGTTCGGCATCAGCGACCGTATAATGCTTCAAAAGGGGCTATTTTTGAGACTCGACTGATAACTGTTATTGTTGGAGAATTCTGCCAAGGCTAAGCAGTTGTCCCAGTTTTTGTCATATTGGATTACACAGGCTCTAAGCATATCCTCTAGGATTTGATTTATCCTTTCCGTTTGTCCGTCTGTTTGCGGATGATGCGCGGAGCTTCGAATTAATTTGGTTCCAAGAGAATGTTGGAGTTGCTCCCAGAAACGAGCAATGAACTGTGCTCCACGATCAGAGATGATCGTCTTAGGTACTCCATGGAGAGGAATGATTTGGTCTAGATAGATCTCGGCATACTTTTTAGCATTGTAAGTAGTATGCACGGGAAGGAAATGAGCGGTTTTGGTTAATCGATCAACGATTACCCAAATAGAATCATGTCTTTGGGAAGTGTTGGGTAAGCCAACAATGAAATCCATGCTGATATCTTCCCACTTCCAAGAAGGAATGGGTAAAGGTTGAAGAACACCAGCAGTCTTTAAGTGACTAGGTTTAACTCTTTGGCAAATATCACACTCAGAGACATATCTTGCAATTTCTCTTTTCATGCGAGTCCACCAAAAGTTCTGTCTCAGGTCTTGGTACATTTTAGTACTACCAGGGTGCATAGAGAACTTTGACAGATGTGCCTCGTCCAAAATCTGTTTACGAAGCTGATGGTCCTTGGGTACAACAATACGTCCCTTGAACCATAGAATTCCTTTGTGATCTACTTGAAAACACTTATACTTTTCTTCTCCCTGAGCTAGCTGTTGCTTGATGATTTTGACTCCTTCATCATGTAGAGTTGCCCTAATAATACTATCTTGAAGTGTGGGTTCAACTGCTATATGATTCAAACTACCTTGACGAATAATCTCAAGATTGAGCTTTCTCATTTCCCAGCAGAGAGTTTCACTGAAGGCTTCTATTGATAAGCAATGGCAATGCGCTTTGCGGCTGAGTGCATCCGCAACCACATTGGCCTTGCCTGGATGATAGTGCACTTCTAGATCATAATCTTTTATAAGCTCTAGCCAACGTCTTTGTCTCTTATTTAGATCTGATTGTGTAAAAATGTACTTGAGACTCTTATGGTCAGTGTAGATGTTGCACTTAGTACCCATAAGATAATGTCTCCAGATCTTAAGCGCATGGAGAACGGCTGCAAGCTCAAGATCATGGGTAGGATAGTTCTGTTCATGAGTCCTAAGTGCTCGTGAGGCATAAGCAATTACTTGGTTGTTTTGCATGAGTACACAACCAAGTCCGATGCCTAACGCATCGAATAGATATCAAAAGGTTTGGAATTATCTGGCTGAGCTAAAACTGGAGCAGTAGTGAAGTGTGCTCTTAGAGTGTGAAATGCTTCTTCACATTTCTCATTCCAGGAGAATTTAACTCCTTTCTTCAGCAATTCTGTCATTGGCTTGACTATTTTAGAGAAGTCTGGGATGAAACGACGATAATAGCCAGCAAGACCAAGAAAACTACGGATCTGATGGACTGAAGTAGGGGGCTTCCAATCCATCACTTCCTGGACTTTACTCGGAGCAACAGATATGCCATCACTGGAGATGGTGTGACCCAAAAATTTAACTGTATCTAGCCAAAAATCACATTTGGAGAATTTGGCATACAAGTGGTGTTCTCGCAATCTCTGAAGAATAATATGAAAATATCTAGCATGATCTTCTAGATTTTTAGAATAGATCAGAATATCATTGATGAATACTATGACAAATTTATTGAGATCCGGCATAAAGACAGAGTTCATGAGATACATGAAATATGCTGGGGCATTGGTAAGACCAAAAGACATAACTAGATATTCATAAAGTCCATATCTAGTGGAGAATGCTGTCTTTGGGATGTTGCTGGGCTTAATCTTTATCTGGTGATATCCAGAGCGAAGGTCAATTTTGGAAAATACCTTGGCTCCAGCTAATTGATCAAATAAGATATCAATACGGGGAAGAGGATATTTATTTTTGATGTTTACTGCATTGAGGGGGCGATAGTCCGCACATAGTCTGAGGCTATGGTCCTTTTTCTTCACAAACAAGGCTGGGCATCCCCATGGTGAAGCACTTGGACGAATAAAACCTTTATCAAGAAGGTCCTGAAGTTGAACTTTTAATTCTGCCAGCTCATTGGGTGGCATACGATAGGGTCTTTTAGAGATGGGGGCTGTACCGGGTTGTAACTTTATAATAAACTCAATATCCCTATCAGGAGGCATCTGTCAGACTCGGGGCTACGGGGCTGTGTACATAACATAGTTTAAACAGGGTTAAGAGATAAAGCTCATCTTATCTCTTATTTATGTTGTTTTCTACTCGTTTGAGTAGGAGATAAAGCTAGTCGGTACAGAAGGAAACTACTCGAGTTATACCCGGATACGATTCCTTGGCTAGTATTGACTAGATCCGTGTAACCCTGACCTCCCGGATATATAGGGGGGGCAGAGACCCATTCAAAACACAACATCAACACCCAAGGGAATACAAACCACCATACAGGACGTAGGGTATTACGCACCTCGCGGCCCGAACCTGTCTAAATCTTGTGTTCCTTGCACCTTTGAGTTCTTGATCTCGGCGTCTCCTCACGTAAACTTACCACCTTGGGTATACCCTTCGGTGGGTAGCCGATAAAACACTGACAGCTGGCACGCCAGGTAGGGGAGCGCATCGAAGATCCACCGGCGAACTCGATGGCATCTTTCCAGTTCACCAGGTCAGTTCCCTCTTAGGGCACAACATTTGTTTTTGGCTTGTGGGTCTGCATCGCAGATGGTGCGGGCAGTTTCCATCGATTCCTCGTCGACATGAAGCCGAAAACTCCCATGGTGGGTCCTCGCAGCGACCTTGACAAGTTCATTGATGCATCCGGTTCAAGGACCGAGGTGGAGTCTGCTTCTTGCGCGACTTCATCCGGCGCTGCAACAACTTTCCTTGGGTTGGACTCGTTCCAATCTAAGGATTCGCGTAGTCGATCACGACTCGGTCTATGCAATTTGGCCACTGATCTCCAGGAGGCCGACATCTTCGAGTCCCTCTCCACATTAGAGAAGGACTTGGATTCTCTGCTCCAAATTGGAAAGCCCGAAGCCACCGCACGTCGGGGGGCTTCGGATTGTTTTGGAGCCAACAATCTAATGATCACCTCTACTCCGGAGGGGCATTTCATGCATTGGAAGGGCATGAAACTTTCTGATCTACTCGAGGCCGAAGATCGACTTGTGGCACACCTCGAGCCTTTGCCTTTTCAAGAGGGCAGGCCGTTAGCCACCGTGGCGGAGGAGTCGACCGAGCTAGTCGACGCGAGCTCTGACAAGCTCATCTCACATCAGGTGCTGATGGCGGAGGAAGGCGAGGATGATGGTGACTTGCCCATCGTCAAATACGATGCGGTATCTGAAGATGAGGCCACAGCCAACGCCGGTGACGAGAATGACGCCGATTGTGAGGCACGGAGGACCCAGAACAGGGCTCGCGCAGCTCGCCGAAGGAGGGTCAATGAGTGCATGCGGTCCATGCATCGCGAGCTTGATGCCGAATTCGCTGCCGTAAGTGAGCGGGGTTTCAGGACTCCGGTGGCCAACATCGCCAGGGTCACGGCCATACTCGAGCGCAGTAACGATTCGAACGTGCGTCAAGCACTTCGTTATGCGCAGAGGGCCTGGATTCAGCTTGATCAGCAAAACCCGGCGTCTACCCTCAGGGAGGAGCGCATGGGCGAGAGCCAAAGCTAGGCTCACAGTCGAACGGCAGGCGGCCGTGCTCAACCTCAGCACAGGAACAACGACAATGTTCGCGGGAGTCAGGCCCCTAGCGGGAGGCAGCAGCCACCTCCAGAAGACCTACGCCAGCAAATCAATGAAGGACGCGATGCGTGGTCTGTGATTGATTCCAGGCGCAAAGTGCGCAAAGAAGTCGAGATAGAAGGTACTGACTGCAGCGATCGTTTCCCAGCTTTCTCCGCACGGTTCAGCAGTTACAAGTACCCTAAGGGCTTCAAGCCGATCGGCATCACCAAGTATGATGGCAAGCAAGTTCCTCTGCAATGTTTACGTTGCTACTCCACAGCCATTGAAGTTGCAGGGGGCTCCAACATCACCAAGGTCATCTACTTCCTGATGGCTTTGGACCCTGCGCCGCTCACGTGGTTGGAGAGCCTCAGCAACAACTCGATCGACTCCTAGGAACGGCTCAAGAAGTTCTTCATCGACAACTTCCATGGGGTGATCGCTCGTGCAGATACTCGTCACGATCTTGCTCAATGTAAGCAGGAGTGTAACGAGCTCCTATGGTCTTATACACGCTGCTTCTTCGATGTCCGCGCCACCATTGCGAAGATCTCGGAGGAGGACATCATCGACTGCTTCTACAACGGCATCGCCGATCCAGGCATCTACAGAGACTTCAGGCGGAATAGGCCGAAAACTGTTGTGGGGCTTCGTGATATGATGCACGATTGGTTCGAGTAGGAAGAGAAGATGCGGGAGCGGTTCCCGAGGCGCAATGACAGCAATCTGAGGCGTCCAAATGACGATCGCAATGACAAGAGCAAGCGGGACTATTCGGGTCCACCCCAAAAGTGCAAGCCAGATAATCTTGTCACGGCTGTGGATCGTCCCTCGCGAGGCAAGAAGTCGACGACGCAGGAGGAGTTCTAGAAGCTCCTGCAGAAGAAATGCTCATGGCATCTAGGTGCCAATCATGCGGCAATCGATTGCTACCACCTCAGGAGGACATTCAGCAATTCTGGTGGTGGCAAGAAGAACAAGAAGCCAACAGACAAAGAACCTGAAGACGACGACCAAGAGGACCAAGGGCACAACGCGAAGTTCCAGGATGCTACAAAGACCGTCAACATCATCTTCGATGGAGATGGAGACTTCGGTTCCAGGCGGGAACAAAAACTGCTCCTCCGGGAGATCATGTCCGTCGAGCCGGCAGCACCATGACCACTCCGCTGGTCAGAGGTGCCCATCTCGTTCTCCCGCGATGATCATTGGATAAGCTTTTCGGAGCCCGGTAAGTTCCCCCTGGTCTTGGACTCGGTGGTGGCAGAAGTCAGGCTCACCAAGGTGCTCATTGACGGTGGGAGTGGTCTCAACCTCATCTTCGCCAGCACTTTGAGAAAGATGGGTCTGGACTTCACGGACATGCTGGTTCCAAGCAAGTCCCCTTTCTACGGCATTGTCCCAGGTAACGCGGCGCGCCCACTTGGCACGGTGGTTCTTCCAGTCACTTTCGGCACGAGGGAGAACTACCGCACCGAGTTCATCAAATTCGAAGTTGCTAATTTCGAAACTTCTTATCATGCTATACTGGGTCATCTGGCACTCGCCAAATTTATGGCAGTGCCGCATTATGTTTATCTGCTTCTTAAGATGCCAGGACAATGTGGGGTACTCACTCTCCGAGGTGACTTGAAGAAGTCATATGATTGCAACCAGGAGGGGATCCAATATGCTTCGACTACGCGTGTGCCAGATGCTTCAGGGGAAGTACTCACGGCCGCGCAGCAGCTCTCGCAAGCTGGGCTGGAGAGCCCTTCAAGAAAGGCCAGCAAGTCGGGCATTCAGTCAACTGGTGACGTGGCCCTCAAGTTGATCCAGCTCCAGGAGGGTGACTCATCTAAGACCGCCGTCATCGGCGCTTGCTTAGATGAGAAATAGGAAATTGCGCTCGTCACTTTTCTTTGGGCTAACCGAGACATATTCGTGTGGAAACCAGCGGATATGCCAGGGGTGCCCAGGGAACTAATCGAGCATAGTCTGAATGTACACCCACGGCTGTGCCCAAAAAGCAACGCCTTTGAAGATTTGCTCACGACAAGCGTGAGGCAATTAAACGGGAAATAGCTATACTCCTCGCAGCTGGCTTCATTAAAGAAGTGATTCATCCAGAGTGGGTAGCTAATCCCATCCTTGTAAGGAAAAAGAATAATGAATGGAGAATGTGTGTTGACTACACCGATCTCAACAAGCATTGCCCAAAGGATCACTTCGTGCTACCGCGCATTGATCAAGTTATCGACTCGATAGCGGGTTGTGTACACCTTTGTTTCCTTGATTGTTATTCAGGATATCATCAGATTGTGCTCAAGGAGGAGGATCAAATCAAGACTGCGTTTATCACCCCGTTCGGGACTTATGCCTACAAAACTATGTCTTTTGGTTTGAAAAATGCAGGAGCAACCTATCAGTGCGCTATTCGGATGTGCTTCGCCGATCAGCTGCATCGGAACATTGAAGCCTACGTGGATGACGTGGTCATCAAGACCAGGAATCCTGATGGCCTGATTGCCGACTTGGAAGAGATGTTCAGCAGCCTACGTAGGTTTCGGTGGAAGCTCAACCCAACTAAATGCATTTTCGGAGTACCATCAGGGAAATTGCTCGGGTTCATCGTCAGCAACCGAGGAATTGAAGCCAACCCTGTGAAGATTTCGGCCATCACTGATATGGGGGCTCTGGCCACAATCAAAGATGTGCAGAAGCTAACAGGCTGTATGGCAGCCCTAAACAGGTTGGTCTCCTGGCTCGGGGAGAGAGGACTACCCTTCTTCAAGCTCCTGAAGCGCCAAGACAAGTTCCAGTGGATAGAGGAGGCCGAGCGAGCCTTGCAAGACCAGAAGCATCATCTTCAGTCTCCTCCAGTCCTTACAGCACCATTGCCGGGAGAAGATCTACTACTCTACATTGTGGCAACAACTCATGTTGTTAGCAGTGCTATTGTAGTCGAGCGAGGCGAGGAAGGCCATGCATTTGGAGTGCAGAGGCCTGTATATTTCGTCAGCGAGGTACTCTCCGAATCCAAGGTACGATACCCGGCAGTTCAGAAAATTTTATATGCAATTTTGATTACATCAAGAAAGTTGCGCCATTACTTCGACGAGTACAAGATCACTGTGATTACAGATTTTCCGTTGGCGGACATTCTCCATAATCAAGATGCCGTGGGGCGTATATCAAAGTGGGCAGTGGAACTGGGGGCTTTGTCTATCGACTTCAAGCCACGCACTGCAATCAAGTCTCAAGCTCTAGTCGATTTTATGGCTGAGTGGAGGGAGAATCAAATTCCAACTCCAGTCGACAAGCCAGAGCACTGGACCATGTACTTTGATGGGTCTCTTAAGCTCGATGGCGGCGGTGCTGGAGTTCTATTTATTTCTCCAAGAGGTGAACAATTGATGTATGTCCTCCAGATCCTTTAGGAGGTATCCAATAAGGAAGCCGAGTATGAAGCACTCCTTCACGGGCTCCGTTTGGCAATATCACTTGGCATCAATCGACTTTCTTGTATATGGTGATTCACTTCTAGTCGTTCAGCAAGTCAACAAAGAGTGGGACTACAACAAAGAGATGATGGACGCTTATGTACAAGAAGTGCGCAAGCTGGAAAACAAGTTTTCTGGCTTGGAGGTTCATCATGTGGTATGGGAGCATAATATTGGTGCAGATACACTGTCCAAGTTAGGGTCTACTCATGCACAGGTTCCAGCGGGATTCTTCGTCCAGGAGTTGAAGTAGCCATCCATCAAGTCCTCACCACAGGTAAGGAGGTTATGATGCTTGGTGAGGACTGGAGAGAGGCTTATATTGATTTCATCTGGGATCAAAGATTACCAGCGGGGATGGATGCAAGAAGCGCAGAGGCAGCTCATGTCATGCGTAGAAGTAAGGGGTTCGTCCTAGTCGATAGCAAGCTTTACCGGCGTGGCGCACATTCAAGCGTTCTCATGAAGTGCGTCACGAAAGAAGACGGCTACGACATACTGCGGGAGATACATGAGGGAGTTTGCGGCAACCACACAGCTTCAAGAACGCTATTGGGGAAAGCATACAGAGCTGGTTTCTGGTGACCCACCGCAGTATCTGATGCTGAGGACCTTGTGCGGAGATGCCAAAACTACCAATTCTTTAGCAAGCAATCCCACATCCCAGCTCACAGTCTCATCACCATACCACCATCCTAGCCATTCGCTTGCTGGAGCCTTGATATGATTGGACCCTTCACAACGGCGCCAGGCGGTTTCACCCATGTATTGGTGGCTATCGACAGGTTTACCAAGTGGATCAAGTACAAGCTGATAGCCAAGCTCACACCAGATCGAGTTGTTGATTTCATCTCCTATATCTTGCATCACTTCGGCTTCCCAAATACCATCATCACGGACTTGGGATCAAACTTCACGGCCAACCAGTTCTGGGAGTTCTGTGAAAATGTGTGCATTGAGATCAAATATGTCTCTGTTGCACACCCAAGGGCCAATGGTCAAGTCGAGAGAGCGAACGACATGATAATTGATGGCCTCAAGAAACGACTCTATGACAAAAATATTAAGAAAGGAGGAAAGTGGATACACAAATTGCCACATGTTGTCTGGGCGCTTTGAACTCAGCTGTCCAAAGCCACAGGACAAACACCATTCTTCCTCGTCTACGGCTCTGAAGCTATCTTGCCGGCCGACATCATGTGGAAATCCCCAAGGGTAGAAATGTACAATGAAGGTGAGGCGGACGAAGCAAGGCAGTTAGAGCTCGATTCTGTCGAAGAGGCTCGCTGCACCGCTCTTGTTCAGTCAGCGCGATACCTGTAGGGGATCCGGTGACGTCACGATCGCAACGTGAGGGAACGGTCTTTCAATATAGGCGATCTAGTCCTACGCCGCTGTGGCAGAACCGCTCGAATTATTCCGGCTCAAGTGCGCTATTGATCGCCGTACAACTGCAATCAGCTTAACGCACTTCAAACGGAACAATCCTTTGGTCTGTCGGGTCTCCGCCCGATTCAACCACGGTTCAGCAGGATCGAAGCAGGTTTACCTCGCACGATGGCGAGTTCACATCACAGAATAGCTCATCAACTTTAATTTACAGCCATATATATATATTATTACAAAACAAGTTCAAGAGAAGTAAATTTATACAATCATGTTCAAACTGACAAGCGTAACAGCTTGTCTAAACTCACAGCGGGAGAAAAAGTTTTACACGACTACACACGTCGCGAAGGCGAACGCCAAGCTTAGCCCAGGGCTTGGTGTCACTCCGGAGGGTCTGTGCTGGCCGGGGACGGGTCCCACTCCACGGACCAGCCAAAGGGAACGGACGTAGGCCACCCAAGGTTGTCCGTGGGATTCTCGTAGGTTATACCTGAAATAGACATTGGCAAGGCTGAGTATTCTAATACTCAGCAAGGCTTACCCGGGTTTGGGTATACTTAGCCCATAACTAGACTCATGAAGTTATTGTAAAGGCTCTAGGTTCATTTTCAGCTGAAAAGCAACAAAGAGTATGAACTATTTTTAAGTTTTAGCTTTCATCTTCTAGTTGAGTAATTATTCTAGATTAGCACCTACTCTAAGCAAGCAAGGTAGTGATTACCATCCATCCAGATTATCCACTATTAGTTCCACTTCTTACTCAATGTGGTAAAAGGGATAAGCAGTCTCAAGCTTCGTGAGAGGTGGACGATTCGAATCGAATTTAACCTTGCAAGGTAAACCTAACACACACGCTCGGAAGATCCAACGATCATTCCCAAGCAACCGTTTGCCTTTCATTCCGGGTCGTGGATCAGGTCCACCACAAGCGACTGCAGGACCGTACGCACACCCAATGTGTACAGGACATACGTCTGTAGCGCGACTACAAAACCCGTATTCCTGTCTGCCTTGCAGAACGTACTCCCGCACGTCGGTGCGTGTAAACATAATATAAAATCGAGTGGTGGGAGGTATGTCCACTTGCCGGGCCGATTGGTTACTAGGTTTGCCGCTTACCATATTTCGCGGCATGTGGCTAGTACTTTCAAAAACTTAGCCACCACTACCACATAGATCGACCTTAACAACTTTTAACGAAACAGACAGGGTAACCTTCAGGTCATGATACAGCACATGACCCTGTCCGTCATCCTTATAGTGGTTGCAGTAATGTAAACATGCAACTCCTATATCGCGCGAGTGACAGGAAATCACCCGACTTCTACCGGTTCTATTAGCGAAGCATCTAACCGATAAGGACTCGGGAGCATTACATTGGATTCCTAGGATTCATGCATCTAGGGTTTCATCTCAATTCCTCGACCTAATGCAAGATACAATATAGATAGATATAGATTGCAGTGTAAATAAAGTAGTGGGATATGTCCGGGGCTTGCCTTCTGGAGTAGGGGTAGGGGCAGGAGAGTCAGAGATTTCCGAACTCGGGTTCGGAGCTTCAATTAGCCCTTCGACGACTTGTGCGGGATCTTCTGGAAAGCTTTGGTCTTGCCCTAAGACCAGTTCGTAATCCCCGTCGTCGAGTGTCGTAGATTCTATATGAGATGCAGTAAATCAAATAGAGTGAAATTTAAATTTAGAAGTTCACATTCCAAATATTATAGCTCATCCAATTAACACACAAACATGTACAAAGTAAAGAGGTTTTAGATCTAAAACACTATTTATAAAGATATGGTAGAATTTACTAAAACATTTAAATTAAAATTTAAATGAACCAAAATTTGAATTAAAAGTTTTTAAATAAAAGATTATAGAAATTTACTTATATATTAAACATTGTAAATATTACATTTATGAACGATAAAAGGTTCCAATTAAAGAAGGCTATACATTAGGTCTATTTTAAATTTGAAAGTTCAAATTAAAGATGTTAAGTTTAAATCGAATTTTGAGTTTGAAAATTGCACAAGGTTACTTAGGGTTTAAAGAACATTCATGCTAAACTTTAAGATAAACAATAGAGCATGAAATGACAAGGTCAAGTGTGTATTACCCCTTAATCTTAGATGTTTAATAAAGGTAAAAGTATTTTGTTTCACATTAAACTCCATTAACAAAAATCATAGAATTTGAAATCTATTTTCTAACAAAATTGGTTTCACTATTTTTAGATTTTTCTGTGAATTGTTATGAATTTTACAAGACAGAAAAGACCCTCACATGAAATAACAAGTACTCCTTGCAAACTAGTCCCTGCATTTTACAGTTAACCCCTTGAAAAGAAAACGCAGCAAGCAATCAAGTCCAGGGGCTTTGGCCGGCGGGGAGGGGGCACATGTCCGGCCAAATTCTGGCCGGGGATGTCGCCGGCGGTGAGGGGAAAAGAGAGGGGGAGTATGAGGGGACTTTGGGCTACCTAGTGGTGGTCTTGGAGGGGGTCAAGGCGGTCGGAGGAGGGCTGCCCGCGGAGGGCAGGACCGGCGACCGGTGGCGCACGGCGGCGGGGGATTTCCGGTGGGCGAAGGAGGGAAGGGCCGGGCCGGAAAGTTGCAGTGGGGCACGGGAACGCTCACGGTGTGGTCGATTTGGGGAGGGAAAGAACGGAGGAGGGGGTTCCACGGCGACCCGAGCTCACGGCGGCGGCAATGGGGGAGCGGCGGTTTTCTGTTCGCGCGCGAAGGGCCTGGGGCATCCCTTTTATAGGCAAGGCGGGGGAGAAGGATAAGCACGACGAGCACGGCTTGAATTCAGGCGCTACGGGGAAGGGAGACTGCAGGAAACCCGGCGGCGACAGAGGCGCCGGCGGGCGGCGCGGGCCTTGCGCGGATGCCGTGGCACGCGAGGAAGGCGCCAGCAGGGGGAGGAGCAGAGGGGTGGCCGAGTGGAGGGGCGACGCGTGGACCGGGGGGGCACAGGGGATCGCCGGCGGTGAGCCAGAGCGGCGCATTACGCCGGCGGCAGAGGAACAGGGGAGGCAGAGCAGGGGGAGCAGAGCGCAGGGAGGAAGAAGGGGGGGTGAACTGACTCAGGGACTGAGTTGTGAAACCAGAGAAAGGTAGGGGCCTTACTGAAAAGGGTTTGCAACTTTTAAACCAATGCTCAAATGAAGATGGTCCAAAAAGCAAAAGTGTATGGTTTTTCAAACTCTACAACTTCTCTTTAAGGTTCATCTGCAGTTGAGCAATAGTTTTAGAGATAAAATGAACTTAGTAAATATTTCATGTTTTATGTAAATCCCTAAGTAAAATTACTTTTGCACATACATCCTATGGTAACTTCACACATAATTTTGCAATTTGACCACAGATACTACTTTTTGCAAAATAACCCTTATGCTTTTAAACTTTTCCCTCACCTCCATCCATTTTGCATAAAAGGACCTTTAGTTAATATTAATTACATAAACATCCTTTCTTCCATAGCATTGCATACATAAGGTACATTTTTGCCAAACTTTGAACATACAAACATGCTTAAAATCTAAGGTATAACCCAGCTAATTACCTGAGTGTCACAGCCTTCCCCCCTAAAAAGAATCTCGTCCCGAGATTCCGAAGCAGGTTAGGGCAGGAAGATCAAGTTCGAAGATTGGTTTGGAAGAAATCGGGAAAATTGTGCTGGAGATAAGATTCAGTTTCCCATGTGGCCTCTTCTTCTGTATGATGGTTCCACTGAATCTTGTACATTTTGGTGGTCTCTCTTCTGGTACTTCTTTCTCGTGTCGAGAATTCTGATGGGTTGTTCTGTATAGGTCAGATCTGGTTCGATTTCGATAACTTGGGAATTGATGATTTCGGTGGGAATGTTAACACACTTTCTGAGTTGGGATACATGAAAGATGTTATGGATGGCCGCTAATTGAGGTGGAAGTTGGAGACGATAAGCTACAGGTCCACAAATTTCAAGGATTTCAAAGGGTCCGATGTATCGAGGAGCAAGTTTCCCTTTTACACCGAATCTTTGAACACCTCGGATAGGAGATACTCGAAGATATACGAAGTCTCCGACGTGAAACTGTAATGGTCTTCTTCGTATATCCGCGTAGCTTTTTTGTCGAGATTGGGCGGCCTTTAGATTGTTCTGGATAAGCTTGACTTTATCCTCTGCTTCTACAACTAGATCGGGTCCAAAAATTTTACGTTCGCCGGTTTGTGACCAACTCAAAGGAGTTCGGCATCGGCGACCGTATAATGCTTCAAAGGGAGCCATTTTAATACTTGTCTGATAGCTATTGTTGTAAGAGAATTCTGCTAGTGACAAGTACTTATCCCAATTTTTGTCGAATTGGAGTACACAAGCTCTGAGCATATCTTCCAAAATTTGGTTTATTCGCTCAGTTTGCCCATCTGTCTGAGGATGGTAGGCAGAGCTTCGAATTAATTTAGTCCCAAGAGCATCATGAAGCTGTTCCCAGAACCGGGCAACAAATTGTGCTCCACGATCAGAAATGATCGTTTTGGGTACTCCATGAAGTCGAACAATTTGATCTAAATAGATCTCGGCATACTTCTTAGCAATATACGTAGTATGCACGGGAAGGAAATGTGCAGTCTTGGTTAATCGATCAACGATTACCCAAATGGAGTCATGCCTCCGAGAAGTGTTGGGTAGGCCAACAATGAAGTCCATACTGATATCCTCCCATTTCCACGAGGGAATGGGTAGAGGTTGAAGAATACCAGCAGTCTTCAAATGACTGGCTTTGACTCTTTGGCAGATATCACATTCTGACACATATTTGGCGATTTCTCGTCTCATACGAGTCCACCAAAAGTTCTGTTTCAGATCCTGATACATTTTTGTACTGCCAGGATGTATAGAGAATTTGGATAGATGGGCCTCATCCATTATTCGTTTTCGGAGTTTATGGTCCTTTGGTACCACAATACGTTCATTGAACCATAAAACTCCTTTAGAATCCACTCGGAAGCATTTATACTTCCCTTCACCTTGGGTTATCTTTTGTTTAATGATTTTGACCCCTTCATTGCGCTGTTGTGCTAGAGTAATATCATCTCTGAGTGTGGCTTCAACCGAGATATGGTTTAAGTCACCTTGGAAAATGATCTCTAGATTGAGTTTACCCATTTCCCAACAGAGAGTTTTGTCGAACGCTTCAACGGATAGGCAAGAACAATGTGCTTTGCGACTAAGGGCATCTGCAACGACATTGGCCTTGCCCGGATGATAATGCACTTTCAAGTCATAATCCTTGATAAGTTCTAGCCAGCGCCTTTGCCTCATATTTAAATCTGCCTGGGTAAAGATATACTTGAGGCTTTTATGATCAGTGTAAATATGGCATTTCGTACCCATTAGATGATGTCTCCAAATTTTCAAGGCATGGACAACGGCTGCAAGTTCAAGGTCATGAGTAGGGTAGTTTTGTTCATGAACCCTAAGCGCTCGTGATGCATATGCAATGACTCGGTTGTCTTGCATAAGTACACAACCAAGTCCAGTTCCTGATGCATCACAATAGATGTCAAAAGGTTTTGAGATATCTGGTTGAGCTAAAACTGGAGCCGTCGTAAGATGATTTCTAAGAAGATGAAATGCATCTTCGCATTTTTGATCCCAGAGGAATTTCACACCTTTCTTTAGTAGTTCGGTCATAGGTTTGGCTATTCTAGAAAAGTCAGGAATGAAACGGCGATAATAGCCAGCTAGACCGAGAAAACTACGAATTTGATGGACGGAGGTTGGGGGTTTCCAATCCATCACTTCTTGTACTTTACTGGGATCAACAGATATTCCGTCACTAGAGATGGTGTGGCCCAGGAATTTGACTGTTTCAAGCCAAAACTCACATTTAGAGAATTTGGCATATAGGTGGTGGTCTCTTAATCGCTGAAGGATGACATGGAGATGCTTAGCATGATCTTCTGGAGTTTTAGAGTAGATCAAGATGTCATCAATGAAGACCACGACAAACTTGTCGAGCTCTTGCATGAAAACAGAATTCATGAGGTACATGAAATAGGCTGGGGCATTAGTGAGACCAAACGACATGACAAGATACTCGTATAGACCATACCGAGTGGAGAAAGCTGTTTTTGGAATATCACTGGGCCGAATCTTAATTTGGTGGTAGCCGGAACGAAGATCTATTTTAGAAAACACCTTGGCTCCGGCTAATTGATCAAAGAGGATATCAATGCGGGGTAGAGGGTACTTATTTTTAATGGTCACCGCATTGAGAGGACGATAATCCACACATAGCCTTAAGCTATTGTCTTTCTTTTTCACGAATAAGGCCGGACAACCCCATGGTGATGCACTTGGACGAATGAAACCTTTGTCTAAGAGATCTTGGAGTTGGGTTTTTAATTCAGCCAACTTATTAGGAGGCATACGGTAAGGTCTCTTAGAGATAGGGGCTGTACCAGGTTGGAGTTCTATGATGAACTCGATATCTCTGTCTGGAGGCATTCCAGGCAAATCGTCTGGAAAAACATCTGGATATTCACAAACGACTGGAATATCCTCAAGTTTGACCTTAGATGCAGCATAGGTGCAAGAGTTAAAGGATTTTGGTTGTGGAAGATAGAGGATGGTAGGTTCGTGTTCGAGTGAATCTATCTCCACAGTACGAGAAGAGATATCCAAAGACACATGGTGCTGTGCCATCCAGTTCATTCCTAAAAGGACATCCATTCCCTTTAGATCTAACAGAAGTAAATCTGCTTTTATTACCTGACTACCCAATAGAAGTGGTACTTTCATACAGATTTGATTTGATAGGGTTTTCCCACCAGGAGTGATTATCTTATAATCTTCTTTAGTAGGGTAAATATCCAATCCTACTTTACTTCCACATTCTTTACTGATAAAACTATGGGTAGCACCGGAATCAAAAAGAACAATAACGGGATGATGGTTAATAGAAAATGTACCCGTCATTATCGGTGCCCCTTCAGGGAGTTCGGAGAGTGTAGTGAGATTCACTCTCCCTTGTCGGACCTGCACCACTTGTCTCTTACCCTTGCCCTTGTAGTTTGGATTAGATGTTTGCCCTTGGAATGATTTCCTAGGTTGAGGGCAATCCCTAATGAAATGGGACGGGCTTCCGCAATTGAAACAACGATAATTGCTGTTTCCTGGAGTAGCTGGCGGAAAGCTCGGTCGTGGACCCTGTTGGGGTTGTGGCTGATTTTGTGGCAGGGGTGGTCGGTTGAACTGTGCTTGTTGAGGAGGTCGAACTACCCATCTGCCAGATATATTGCCTCGAGACGGAGCTCGAGGGGCATTGCTCGGGACCAGCCGATACCGCGGCGACTGTGGAGTTGCAGGCCCTGTGGGTGCTTTTCGTTTCTTTTCCGCTCTATGGGCGGCGATGCAATCTTCCTGAGTAATGGCCATGTTGACCAACTCATTGAAATCGTTGGCCTTCACTAAATTCAACCATTCTTTGAGCTTGGTGTTTAGGCCTCGACGGAAGCGATCACATTTGCGGGCATCAGTGTCCGCATGTGATCCCGCATACTGGCACAGGTGATTGAAAACCTGTGCATATTGTGTAACTGTGCGGGTACCTTGGGTCAGATTTAAAAATTCATTGAGCTTTCGCTCAATGAGTCCAGCTGGTATGTGATGTGCTTGGAATGCAGTCCGAAATTCGTCCCAGGTGACGACGTGATCAGCGGTTTGCATAGCATGAAACTGGTCCCACCAAAGACGTGCATGGCCTCGGAGTTGCTGGGCGGCGAAGAGCACCTTGTTTTCCTCTGAACATGGAGCTGACAGTAAAGCGAATTTGGACTCAATGGTCCGCAACCAGGCATCCGCATCTAAAGGTTCCTCGGCCTTGTGGAATAGAGGAGGTTGGGTGCTGAGGAAGTCCTGATAAGTGGCCGATAGAGGTTCTCCTCGGCCTCGAGGTTGCTGCTGGAAATGGCCCATCTGAGCTTGTACAAGTTGATTTAGAAGCTCGGTTTGCCGGGCAATAACCTCGGCCAGATTTGGAGGTGGCGGTGGTGATTGCTGGGAACTACCAGGTTGTCCTGCCCGGAATCCTTCCGGGGTTCCTCGAGTAGCTCCAACCATCTGAAATAAGGAAGATATCCATTATCAACCATAATCTTACTCCAATTTCAGATAATATGCAATTTATCCAGCTGAAATGTAATGCATATGCTCCATTCAATCTACTTATAACAGACACACAGATGTCGAGCAGAATAACCAGAACTCAGGATTTGGATTACTATAAAGATACTACTATTTTACATCAGTACACTCCCAAGGTTACAAACTTTTACCCAAAAGTACATGCCACATATACAACAAGTGGCTTTATAGCTAAATATTCTACACACTACTTATGTTACATCTTATACATTTATCACATCTAAACCATCACCCTGTCAACCAAAACTAAAAGTCATCAAAGTTGCCCACTGATGACTGGCTTCCAGAAGAGGAATGATGGGGACTGACGACAGGATCCCCATGCTCAGAATCAAGTTCGGAGACCCCTTCAATCTCCTCGGGATCTTCCTCTTCAGCTTCAGGTGCTGCAGGTGCAACGGGAGGAATCGGGGGCTGCTGCAATTCTTCAATCTGAGCTTGAGCATCATCCACTGCAAGGATCAGATCTTGAACTTGTGCCTGTAGAAATTCGATAACAGTATCCCGCTGAGTGATTATGTGATCACTCTCGTTGATCTGATCTTCACGATGATGGATGGTCTCGTTTTGAGTAGCGATTATTCCATTCTTCTCAATTACCACTGCTTGAAGTTGGTCTGCCTGGGTGAAGTATCTGGCAGCGTCCCCGTGGAAACTTCGTGCAGCAGTGATCAGATGGCCTATCTCCCGGCGTAGCAGCATGTGATAGTGGTATTGCACGCTCGTATAACGTCTCATTCCTTGCACTACTTCTTCTGGTGGACCTTCCAGCCTATGACTTTCAGGAATTATTCTGAGGTCTCGCTCCACTTCACCAGGATCTGTTGTGGCAAACAAACCTATAGGTTGTCCTACAACTTCCTCGGGGTGTTGACTGCAAAAAGCATAAATAGCTTCTAGGGCCGCTGCTTCAATGGTGTCCATAATTCTGTAGCCCGTCGTGCTGATCTCAATAGGCTGCCATTGTGAACGGAAAGGATGCTGAGGTATACTCATCTTAACATGGGCCCTATGGATTCCGTCTTCCACATGTTCAACGGCGTCATACTGAGGGGGTTCTATATAATAGAAAGCCTGCAAGGATTCCCATAGCAAGCGAGGAAAACCCTCCCAGTGAAGGGCATTAGTGTGGAGATGCCCTTCCGGATCCCAGAAAACATTGGAAGGTGCTGCCATCTGCGACCAGGATGCAAATGGTAAAACTTGTTATCTTATTAGAAGAGTACAAGATAAACAAATCAAGATAACCAATTCTGTTAACAGCAAAGGCTGGAAATCAGATGGAAAACTAAGATCCCATATAAGATATCCATCCTAAAGCTATCCTTAGCTCTTCATTAATCCATTCCAAATTCAAACAACATGTCCATCATATATGAAATTCTTTTATTAACAAATGATGCATGCACGCACTACTCGTCCTCACAAACAAAACAACTGCCGAATATTTTCGGACTTACGTAATTAATTCCGGTGGCATAACCATACGTCTCTCACTATATATAACTAGTCGGTAAACCCTACGCATCCTAACAGCGTAAACGTAGTTAGTGTACCTGCAAAAGAACACACAGATATACATATATATATCTCATGAACCTTTCATGGCAGCACGACATGAAAGCGTCCCCAAACATTACTGTTCACTATAGAAACAGCATCTGTACAATTACCGCCGTACAGACAACGTTAACATACGTTATCGAAACAACGTATTCACGGGGGGTACCGCAAAATGCGGGGGTATGAACAGCGATCGCCATACCCTGCGCCGAACCATATACTCCCAATATAATCAACCTAAGTTGGTATATTGGCAGCATCTCAAGTAGGCCACTGCTTGAGAAACAGCGTTCGGTTCGCATCACCGACGGAAGGCCAAGCTCCCTCAGTTGGCTGAGGATCCTTACCTTCTTACCTCCATACGTAGATGTCGTTACAGGAAGTAAGGTTGGATTGTGCAGGAATTTAAGTTTTGACAGAAAGTAGTGCTGCAAGTCAGAACTATCTATTCATATATAGATACTATTAGCCACCTGACACTTTCCCATATTAACCCTTAGGGCTTTACGTTCTAATCACCAACCTTAACGGATCCAACGTACTTTGTAAACTCATTTGTTGGCAAACTTGTATCCAGAAAACACTTTTTAAGAACTATTCTAGATGTAAAGATAAACCTACAGCTCTGATACCAGCTGTGGCAGAACCGCTCGAATTATTCCGGCTCAAGTGCGCTATTGATCGCCGTACAACTGCAATCAGCTTAACGCACTTCAAACGGAACAATCCTTTGGTCTGTCGGGTCTCCGCCCGATTCAACCACAGTTCAGCAGGATCGAAACAGGTTTACCTCGCACGATGGCGAGTTCACATCACAGAATAGCTCATCAACTTTAATTTACAGCCATATATATATATTATTACAAAACAAGTTCAAGAGAAGTAAATTTATACAATCATGTTCAAACTGACAAGCGTAACAGCTTGTCTAAACTCACAGCGGGAGAAAAAGTTTTACACGACTACACACGTCGCGAAGGCGAACGCCAAGCTTAGCCCAGGGCTTGGTGTCACTCCGGAGGGTCTGTGCTGGCCGGGGACGGGTCCCACTCCACGGACCAGCCAAAGGGAACGGACGTAGGCCACCCAAGGTTGTCCGTGGGATTCTCGTAGGTTATACCTGAAATAGACATTGGCAAGGCTGAGTATTCTAATACTCAGCAAGGCTTACCCGGGTTTGGGTATACTTAGCCCATAACTAGACTCATGAAGTTATTGTAAAGGCTCTAGGTTCATTTTCAGCTGAAAAGCAACAAAGAGTATGAACTATTTTTAAGTTTTAGCTTTCATCTTCTAGTTGAGTAATTATTCTAGATTAGCACCTACTCTAAGCAAGCAAGGTAGTGATTACCATCCATCCAGATTATCCACTATTAGTTCCACTTCTTACTCAATGTGGTAAAAGGGATAAGCAGTCTCAAGCTTCGTGAGAGGCGGACGATTCGAATCGAATTTAACCTTGCAAGGTAAACCTAACACACACGCTCGGAAGATCCAACGATCATTCCAAGCAACCGTTTGCCTTTCATTCCGGGTCGTGGATCAGGTCCACCACAAGCGACTGCAGGACCGTACGCACACCCAATGTGTACAGGACATACGTCTGTAGCGCGACTACAAAACCCGTATTCCTGTCTGCCTTGCAGAACGTACTCCCGCACGTCGGTGCGTGTAAACATAATATAAAATCGAGTGGTGGGAGGTATGTCCACTTGCCGGGCCGATTGGTTACTAGGTTTGCCGCTTACCATATTTCGCGGCATGTGGCTAGTACTTTCAAAAAACTTAGCCACCACTACCACATAGATCGACCTTAACAACTTTTAACGAAACAGACAGGGTAACCTTCAGGTCATGATACAGCACATGACCCTGTCCGTCATCCTTATAGTGGTTGCAGTAATGTAAACATGCAACTCCTATATCGCGCGAGTGACAGGAAATCACCCGACTTCTACCGGTTCTATTAGCGAAGCATCTAACCGATAAGGACTCGGGAGCATTACATTGGATTCCTAGGATTCATGCATCTAGGGTTTCATCTCAAATTCCTCGACCTAATGCAAGATACAATATAGATAGATATAGATTGCAGTGTAAATAAAGTAGTGGGATATGTCCGGGGCTTGCCCTTCTGGAGTAGGGGTAGGGGCAGGAGAGTCAGAGATTTCCGAACTCGGGTTCGGAGCTTCAATTAGCCCTTCGACGACTTGTGCGGGATCTTCTGGAAAGCTTTGGTCTTGCCCTAGACCAGTTCGTAATCCCCGTCGTCGAGTGTCGTAGATTCTATATGAGATGCAGTAAATCAAATAGAGTGAAATTTAAATTTAGAAGTTCACATTCCAAATATTATAGCTCATCCAATTAACACACAAACATGTACAAAGTAAAGAGGTTTTAGATCTAAAACACTATTTATAAAGATATGGTAGAATTTACTAAAACATTTAAATTAAAATTTAAATGAACCAAAATTTGAATTAAAAGTTTTTAAATAAAAGATTATAGAAATTTACTTATATATTAAACATTGTAAATATTACATTTATGAACGATAAAAGGTTCCAATTAAAGAAGGCTATACATTAGGTCTATTTTAAATTTGAAAGTTCAAATTAAAGATGTTAAGTTTAAATCGAATTTTGAGTTTGAAAATTGCACAAGGTTACTTAGGGTTAAAGAACATTCATGCTAAACTTTAAGATAAACAATAGAGCATGAAATGACAAGGTCAAGTGTGTATTACCCCTTAATCTTAGATGTTTAATAAGGTAAAAGTATTTTGTTTCACACTAAACTCCATTAACAAAAATCATAGAATTTGAAATCTATTTTCTAACAAAATTGGTTTCACTATTTTTAGATTTTTCTGTGAATTGTTATGAATTTTACAAGACAGAAAAGACCCTCACATGAAATAACAAGTACTCCTTGCAAACTAGTCCCTGCATTTTACAGTTAACCCCTTGAAAAGAAAACGCAGCAAGCAATCAAGTCCAGGGGCTTTGGCCGGCGGGGAGGGGGCACATGTCCGGCCAAATTCCGGCCGGGGATGTCGCCGGCGGTGAGGGGAAAAGAGAGGGGGAGTATGAGGGGACTTTGGGCTACCTAGTGGTGGTCTTGGAGGGGGTCAAGGCGGTCGGAGGAGGGCTGCCCGCGGAGGGCAGGACCGGCGACCGGTGGCGCACGGCGGCGGGGGATTTCCGGTGGGCGAAGGAGGGAAGGGCCGGGCCGGAAAGTTGCAGTGGGGCACGGGAACGCTCACGGTGTGGTCGATTTGGGGAGGGAAAGAACGGAGGAGGGGGTTCCACGGCGACCCGAGCTCACGGCGGCGGCAATGGGGGAGCGGCGGTTTTCTGTTCGCGCGCGAAGGGCCTGGGGCATCCCTTTTATAGCAAGGCGGGGAGAAGGATAAGCACGACGAGCACGGCTTGAATTCAGGCGCTACGGGGAAGGGAGACTGCAGGAAACCCGGCGGCGACAGAGGCGCCGGCGGGCGGCGCGGGCCTTGCGCGGATGCCGTGGCACGCGAGGAAGGCGCCAGCAGGGGGAGGAGCAGAGGGGTGGCCGAGTGGAGGGGCGACGCGTGGACCGGGGGGGCACAGGGGATCGCCGGCGGTGAGCCAGAGCGGCGCATTACGCCGGCAGAGGAACAGGGGAGGCAGAGCAGGGGGAGCAGAGCGCAGGGAGGAAGAAGGGGGGGTGAACTGACTCAGGGACTGAGTTGTGAAACCAGAGAAAGGTAGGGGCCTTACTGAAAAGGGTTTGCAACTTTTAAACCAATGCTCAAATGAAGATGGTCCAAAAAGCAAAAGTGTATGGTTTTTCAAACTCTACAACTTCTCTTTAAGGTTCATCTGCAGTTGAGCAATAGTTTTAGAGATAAAATGAACTTAGTAAATATTTCATGTTTTATGTAAATCCCTAAGTAAAATACTTTTGCACATACATCCTATGGTAACTTCACACATAATTTTGCAATTTGACCACAGATACTACTTTTTGCAAATAACCCTTATGCTTTTAAACTTTTTCCCTCACCTCCATCCATTTTGCATAAAAGGACCTTTAGTTAATATTAATTACATAAACATCCTTTCTTCCATAGCATTGCATACATAAGGTACATTTTTGCCAAACTTTGAACATACAAACATGCTTAAAATCTAAGGTATAACCCAGCTAATTACCTGAGTGTCACAGCCGCATCCAAGATGAGTCCGGCTTACACAAGCTCAACTCAAGGTGGGAAGGTCCGTTCGTCGTCAAGCAGGTTACAAGACCGGGGTCGTATCGACTACAATACCCGGAGGGCCAAGATGTCCCGAATTCTTGGAACATTCAGACCTGCGCAAGTTCTACCCATGAGGAAGCACGCGTGGATAGCTGTTCTCCGGACGCCTAGGTGGCCTTTTCTTCCGAATCAATTTGGA